>NC_088717.1:60498237-60771409 GCF_963576615.1 Watersipora subatra
TCCATCAGTTGTGCCGTTGCCTCGACCCGATTAGCCTTGATCTCTGACCAGTTTAATTTAAAGTGGTTTAACCATTCCCTTCCAAACAATGGGACCTGCTCACCCTCGGATTTATCTAGCACAAACATCCTTGCTTTACTTTCTTGCTTGCTGAAATGCACAGTTGGGTAGATGACTCCTTTCGGCTTAATTGACTGCGTTGCGCCGTATGGTTTCAAAGTAGTAGATGTAGGTTGGAGTTCCGATGAGCCTTTAATCTTTTTGTAGATATGATATGGCATTGTGGACACTCCTGCACCTGTATCAAGTTCCATTTTCACTGGGATACCATTGATGAGTGTATCTAGCATGATTGGTGGGTGGCTGTGCTCCTTAGACAGTGTGTTTATATGAGCTATATCTTCATGCTCCTCTGTAATTGCATCTGACATTACAATGTGTGTGTTTTGTGCTCGTCTATGAGGCTTCTGGAGTTGAGGTCTTTTACTTGGAGTTTTCTGTTCACAAACAGATTGAAGATGGCCTTTCCGACCACATTTAAAACATTCAGCTTGAAGGTGTGGGCATTGCTTTCTTGGATGAAGGGTGCTCCCGCAGGAACGACAAGGCCAAGGTTTGCCACTGGTAGTAGGCGAATGCATGTTAGAGATGTGACAGACTTTAGATTCTGTTGGCTGTCGTTGTGTCATGACTTCGGCATCTTTCCCAGCCTGCTCCATACCTCGAGCAATCTCTATGGCACGTGAAAGATTTAAGTCTGCTACAGTTAACAGTTTGCGGCGAGCATTTTCGCAGTAAATTCCACAGACCAGTCTATCACGTAGTACCCGTTCACGGTACGCACCTTCAAAATTGCAATGCTCAGCAAGTAACTTGAGTTGTGCAACATACTCATGGATGCTTTCACCAGGTAGCTGGTTTCGTTGATGAAAGCGATATGTTTCCGCAATTTCGAGTGGAGGTGGTGAGATATGATTACTTAGCAGCGTGGTTAATTCTTCGAATGACTTAGCTGTTGGTCTATCTGGTGCTGCGAGACCACGTAATAGTTTATATAACTTGGGACCTATGAGGCTCAGAAAAGTTGCCTTTTTCTTGGTATCATCAATGCTATTAGCTTCCGTGTAGAAATCAAAACGCTCTAAATAACATGTGAATGACTCAATTGACTCATCAAATGGTTCCATGCGTCCAATGGAATTTTGAGCTGCCATTGCAAAATTAATGCTTGTTGAGCTTTATGAGAGAATTTCTGTTAAGAAAAAGATGCACAACAACGTGTGTCTTGCGCAAGAAAAAGGCAACAGTTCTAGTACAAAAATACAGGTAACTAATACAGTAAAACGATAGGGGACATTGAGATAATTACGAATCCCATCCTTGTCACCATTGTTGAATATGTGTGTAGTTAATGCTGTAGAACGTATATTATGAATAACGAACAATAGTACATAAGTGAATAAGGAATACAATACAAGAGCATTAGAAAAACGTGTAACGCATCCTCGAGGATAAAAACAGAACTGCGTGCGCATGCACTAACCGGAAACGGCAAAGCCAATGATTCAATAACGTAACAGTTAGTAACACAAAGTGAGCTGCTCGGAGGCCTACTTTAATTAGTTTAGCAATTTCTGTAAGTTTCGGATGAAGTTCTTATTGGCTGTTCACTCGCTAACTGGACCAGTGTTTTTAATGTTGGATGATGTTGATGAGAAGACAAACTACAAAGGTTTGTGTGAATGGCTTCATCCATGTTCAGTTTGGTCCAGCCAAATGGAGCCTCATCTCTGTTTTGTTTAGGTATTATATAGAGAGCTCATGCATTTCTATAGTATTTTTTGGCTGCCAATTTTTTCATCAAAAACACACTTGGTCAAAAAACACACTCGGACATGTTTGGTTAAATCATGTATATTGGTAAAAAGCCATTCCACTTTATTTTCATATCATTCTATTGAATTAAGGTTTGTGGAGATTGATAGGCTGGTCAATGTGCTTTTGCAAGAAGCAAAGTTGGTCGTTAGATGGCTGCTCCTTTACTCAGTAGTTGTAAGACAGTGTCGTGTGACATTCTATGTCAAGGTGAGCATGCTTGTCACGCAGCTCTCCTACCCCTAAATGCTAAATAATGAGATCAATTGTTTGTTTTTTAATTTGACACGCTTGATCAGTACTAGGGTTACTAGAGATGCGCCATAACGAGGCTCAAATCTTAGATGCAGAACCTATTCGGGCTAGAACATCTCAGAACATCTCAGAACATCTCAGAACATCGCAGAAGTTTTATAGAATATTAGCGACTAGATGAATGTCCGGGTAATAAAGACATCCGTGGTCGGAAAATTTATTTTTATTTAACGTATAACATTTACCATTCTAACTTTTAAACTTCATATTATGAAAATAGTGTTTTTGTGCATTTCAAAGGAATTACGAGAAAAAATTCAAACTTTTTCAAACAACTGTAACTTTTAAATTTTATATCATGAAAGAAGTGTTTTGTGGAAATAAATCGGGAGGAAAAATAAAACTGTAAAGGTATTTAAATGTAAATGTGAAATCATTAGCAAGTAATGGCTAAATATATTGTTTTGCTACAATTACAATAAAAAATGATTTGATGTACAATGCTCTGATTTCAATTCGTTTCTATGTTGGCATTATAAGGTGAAAATATCGTATAGAGTGGTACAGAAACCCATAGTAATTATTTAATGCAAACACCTCCTGGTAAAAATCATCAAAATCATCATCAAAAAGTAGATACAAAACAATATGTTAACCTTAGTAACTATAGTTAGTACCTACAATAACTTTATTGTATTTAGGGGTTATGATCTGCAAGAAAATGTAACATTGCAATGTACTACGCGTAGTTCGTATCATGGGGAGTTCTTACCTTCGGGACAGATGTGTAACATAAATGCTGAATCGAACTTAAATCAATTTGACTTACTAAACACATATCCAAAGGAAGTTTATCCAAAGGAAGTTTATCCAAAGGAAGTTTATCCAAAGGAAGTTTATCCAAAGGAAGTTTATCCAAAGGAAGTTTATCCAAAGGAAGTTTATCCAAAGGAAGTTTATCCAAAGGAAGTTTATCCAAAGGAAGTTTATCCAAAGGAAGTTTATCCAAAGGAAGTTTATCCAAAGGAAGTTTACCCAAAGGAAGTTTTAGTATTTATTTTACTAAGCTTCAAACTTTCAACTAAAATTTTATCACTTATCTGTTTGCCAATCTGTTTGTACTATAACGAACAACGTTGAACTGAGATAGCCAGCAACGCATTTTTTTCCGGCGTTGTGGGAGGTATTTCGGCGAATAGCATATCAAAATTTTTGTTATTTCATCATAATCAGTACAACAATTGCCAAATTTGAATTTCGAGAATAATTTTTGTTGATATTGTATAGTTGAAAAAAATCAGCCCTAGTATGGCGAAGATGAAAAAGCATCGCATTTCGTAGAGTTAGGCGGAAAATATGTATCAATGTATCAATTAATACGTCATTTAACGTGTGCAATCGGGAAAAGGGTATACAGTATATGGTAAAAGCGATAGCATTGTAACAACTGCGTAGCTTTGTGGTTAAAAGCGCGTTTAGAAACTTGCCGTTGCTATCTTCTTGAGCTCAAATTCAGCACAAAGCGAGCTTTTCATTCCAAGATTTTTTAATAGCTATAGCTGGACAAACAGATGACAGAAGACAAAGTTTGGGATTTGTATTATATATAGACTGCCAGAATGCCCGGTGTTGCATGGGTATTAAAAACAGCTTATAAACAGTGGTAGGTAATGTAGTTGCTTGCCATTAGCCTGGCACATTGCCAATAGCTAATTTAAGTCAGCTAGTATCCGTATTGCTAAACTTACTAATAAGAGCAGTGAGAGCAAGCTTTAATGGTGTTGTGCCATAACGTAATGCACAGATGCGTATTTTAACTTAAATGACCAGTCATATCGCCCAGCGGATCTAATGCATCTCGCTTAGCTCAATTGATGAGCTTACTGCCTGGTGAAAGGGAGGTTCCGAGATCAAATCTTCTGTAATACGGATTCTTCATTCCAAGATTTTAATAGCTATAGCTGGACAGACCGGATTCACAGACCGACTGATGGACAGACACTGAGATTTATAGATAATAGATGTAGAAGCAGTTTAATTCGGAATTTTTAGTTTTATCTGCGCTTTCCGTTCTTGTTTGCTAATGCACCTGATTTGATTGACTGCTAAGTTCATGGAGTTATAAATACGTTCAACCATCTGCCCTTATTCTTTAGGTATTTCTTTGAGCTCATGTCTCATTTTTCGAGAGACGAGCAAGAAAAAGAAAAACTGGAGGAATTCTGTTCAGCAGAGGGCCAGGTTAGTGACAAGGGTTGCAGGTGTCTGAATTTATACAGCTTCTTTATGGCACTGCGTAGTACTGAATACCTCAAGTTACTCACTACTATACCGTGCTTCTATGACAATGTGTACTTTTCCCAGGATGCGCGGTTTTCTTATTGCAACCGAGTGAAACGATCTATCATAGAGGTACTAACAGAGTTTCCCAACACAACGCCTTACATTCCAGTCAACTACATTCTTGACCTCTTTCCTGCGCTACAACCCCGAGCTTTCTCTATAGCCTCAGCTCCAGTAGGTATTAGTCTGTCCTAGTCACATATGCTAGGTATCTACAAAAAATATGTAGGTTACAAGCTATTTGACCTTAGATTTTATTTAAGCATATTCACTAAAGTTCCATGTATTGCCTACATATTTTACCTGTTCATTACTCTTGTGACCATCTGTGTGAAAGGGGTGTCATTTAGTTACATTGTTCTTCTTGATGCTGCTTTTTATATTAATTTATTTCTATATATATGTACATTTATAGATTTCCAACCATGATTGTATAATGGTAAAATATCCTTGGCCAAAATAGTATTGGTAAATTAGCCATGATGGTAGAAAAACCATGGCCATTGGCGTCAATGTGTGTCAGTATCCCTGGGCAATTCGTCCAACGACTAGAAGAAGTTTTTCAACTTATATTAAACATATCTAAATATGCTCACAATACAATGATATTTGGTAAAACACTAGTGAAAAGTCCAACAACACACAGCAAGTGTCACCAAAAAGAGAAAAAAGTGTTTCACAGTTCTTCGGGTGAAAATGATAAAAATTTGTACAATTTAAAAGCTTGTAAAAATCTTTACAGTAGCATCATATCCATCGAGCACCAGTTCATCATCGTTTCATGACACAAAATAATCTGGAAAATTATAGTTAGCATCATATAATTCTTCACCCGCATCACACTCATTCATGACCTACCAGCAAACGAGTCACACCCATTCATGACCTACCAGCAAACGAGTCACACCCATTCATGACCTACCAGCAAATGAGTCACACCCATTCATGACCTACCAGCAAACGAGTCACACCCATTCATGACCTACCAGCAAACGAGTCACACCCATTCATGACCTACCAGCAAACGAGTCACACCCATTCATGACCTGCCAGCAAACGAGTCACACCCATTCATGACCTACCAGCAAACGAGTCACCCATTCATGACCTGCCAGCAAACGAGTCACACCCATTCATGACCTACCAGCAAACGAGTCACACCCATTCATGACCTACCAGCAAATGAGTCACACCCATTCATGACCTACCAGCAAACGAGTCACACCCATTCATGACCTACTAGCAAACGAGTCACACCCATTCATGACCTACCAGCAAACGAGTCACACCCATTCATGACCTACCAGCAAATGAGTCACACCCATTCATGACCTACCAGCAAACGAGTCACACCAATTCATGACCTACCAGCAAATGAGTCACACCCATTCATGACCTACCAGCAAACGAGTCACACCCATTCATGACCTACCAGCAAACGAGTCACACCCATTCATGACCGACCAGCAAACGAGTCACACCCATTCATGACCTACCAGCAAACGAGTCACACCCATTCATGACCTACCAGCAAATGAGTCACACCCATTCATGACCTACCAGCAAACGAGTCACACCCATTCATGACCTACCAGCAAATGAGTCACACCCATTCATGACCTACCAGCAAACGAGTCACACCCATTCATGACCTGCCAGCAAACGAGTCGTATCAATTTTTTGGTGATATAATTTCATTAAACATTGTTATTATAACGAAGGAAGTAGATGAAGATATTTGAAAATAGTTAAAAATGGAAGTTAAATTTCTAATCTTACACCCTGTGCAAAAATTCATTTGATTAGTTTACGCTGTTACTTAAAAATAGCATTTGTACACCCCCTATGCAATGGCGGAATATCAGCCGTTAGGGTGCAAAGGGTTAAAATGGCACTTCAACGATGCCAGATTTTAATAAAATAACTTTTCGCCCCACCTTAAAGGGGGTGTATACTTTTAATTTTATAAGATGGATAATAAATCGACCTTGAAAGAGTTAATTTAGGAGCACCTCTAACTGTCTGCAGATTTGGTGACCATGTTGCTGATCTGATTATGAAATTGTGATGTTTGAAGATGCCTTCAAATTTGCTTTGTTTCTCTAATCTGCATAAAAATTAACTTTTGAGTTTTTGTGCAAAAATGAATGGAAAATTATTTAAATAGGGTTTCAATTCCTTGAGTTTCATTTGTTTTCCTGGTTAGTCTTTTGAAATGGAAACACCAGTCGTATACACCATGAGTCGTATACACCATGTTTCCACATAGCCGAGCTTTAATAGCACGAGTAGGGATGCCTGAAACAAGCTTTGATGCCGTTACAGCAAAAAGGCATGGCTATTATAGAGCTGCTGGTAGCCGTGGTCAAGTACCGTACTAAACTTGTGGAACCCAGGCTAGGTGTCTGCAGCAACTGGCTGGCCAATATGGACTCATCAGCTGGTAAGTATCACTCTAGGAATAACCATATTTTATCATTGACCATAACCCCAGCAGTCTAGTGTGTCAGCAGTCCAGTGTGCCATAAGAGATCATCAGGTGTGCCATAAGAGATCATCAGGTGTGCCATAAGAGATCATCAGGTGTGCCATAAGATATCATCAGGTGTGCTGTAAGAGATTATCAGGTGTACCATAAGAGACCATCAGGTATGCCATAAGAGATCATATGGTGTGCCATAAGAGATCATCAGGTGTGCCATAAGAGATCATCAGGTGTGCCATAAGAGATTATCAGGTGTGTCATAAGAGATTATCAAGTGTTTCATAAGAGATCATCAAGTGTGCCATAAGAGATCATCAAGTGTGCCATAAGAGATCATCAGGTGTACCATAAGAGATCATCAGGTGTGCCATAAGAGATCATCAGGTGTGCCATAAGATATCATCAGGTGTGCTGTAAGAGATTATCAGGTGTACCATAAGAGATCATCAGGTGTGCCATAAGAGATTATCAGGTGTGTCATAAGAGATTATCAAGTGTTTCATAAGAGATCATCAAGTGTGCCATAAGAGATCATCAAGTGTGCCATAAGAGATCATCAGGTGTGCCATAAGAGATCATCAGGTGTGCCATAAGAGATCATCAGGTGTGCCATAAGAGGTCATCAGGTGTGCCATAAGAGATCATCAGATGTGCCGTAAGAGATCATCAAGTGTGCCGTAAGAGATCATCAGGTGTGCCATAAGAGATCATCAGGTGTGCCATAAGAGATCATCAGGTGTGCCATAAGAGATCATCAGGTGTGTCATAAGAGATCATCAGGTGTGCCATAAGAGATCATCAGGTGTGCCATAAGAGATCATCAGGTGTGCCATAAGAGATCATCAGGTGTGTCATAAGAGATCATCAGGTGTGCTATAAGAGATCATCAGGTGTGCCATAAGAGATCATCAGATGTGCCGTAAGAGATCATCAAGTGTGCCGTAAGAGATCATCAGGTGTGCCATGAGAGACCATCAGGTGTGCCATAAGAGATCATCAGGTGTGCTGTAAGAGATTATCAGGTGTACCATAAGAGACCATCAGGTATGCCATAAGAGATCATATGGTGTGCCATAAGAGATCATCAGGTGTGCCATAAGAGATCATCAGGTGTGCCATAAGAGATTATCAGGTGTGTCATAAGAGATTATCAAGTGTTTCATAAGAGATCATCAAGTGTGCCATAAGAGATCATCAAGTGTGCCATAAGAGATCATCAGGTGTACCATAAGAGATCATCAGGTGTACCATAAGAGATCATCAGGTGTGCCATAAGAGATCATCAGGTGTGCCATAAGAGATCATCAGGTGTGCCATAAGAGATCATCAGGTGTGCCATAAGAGATCATCAGGTGTGCCATAAGATATCATCAGGTGTGCCATTAGAGATCATCAGGTGTGCCATAAGAGATCATCAGGTGTACCATAAGAGATCATCAGGTGTGCCATATGAGATCATCAGGTGTACCATAAGAGATCATCAGGTGTGCCATAAGAGATCATCAGGTGTGCCATAAGAGATCATCAGGTGTGCCATAAGAGATCATCAGGTGTGCCATAAGAGATCATCAGGTGTGCCATAAGAGATCATCAGGTGTGCCATAAGAGATCATCAGGTGTGCCATGAGAGACCATCAGGTGTGCCATAAGAGATCATCAGGTGTGCTGTAAGAGATTATCAGGTGTACCATAAGAGACCATCAGGTATGCCATAAGAGATCATCAGGTGTGCCATAAGAGATCATCAGGTGTGCCATAAGAGATTATCAGGTGTGTCATAAGAGAATATCAAGTGTTTCATAAGAGATCATCAAGTGAGCCATAAGAGATCATCAGGTGTACCATAAGAGGTCATCAGGTGTACCATAAGAGATCATCAGGTGTGCCATAAGAGATCATCAGGTGTGCCATAAGAGATCATCAGGTGTACCATAAGAGATCATCAGGTGTACCATAAGAGATCATCATATGTACCATAAGAGATCATCAGGTGTACCATAAGAGATCATCAGGTGTACCATATGAGATCATCAGGTGTGCTGACAGTGCACAGAGAATAAATATGTGCACAACTAGTCTAAAATCACTGAACGCGAACAGTTAGTGCAGATAGTGGTGTGCCTGGCTGCTAACCCAGGTATAGTGTGGTTGAATCCCATATGATGCAATCTTTTCTCCAACCTCTAACTGTGGTTTCGGATGGAAGGAAACGACTCATTGTGGTAAAGATTCACTCTACATGCTTTTTATAGCAAGTTTTCACTAACAAAACACACGTACAGCATATGTATTATAGTAAGTGTTCACTAACAAAACACAAGTACAACATACTTATTATAGCAAGTGTTCACTAACAAAACACAAGTACAACATACTTATTATAGCAAGTGTTCACTAACAAAACACAAGTACAACATACTTATTATAGCAAGTGTTCACTAACAAAACACAAGTACAACATACTTATTATAGCAAGTGTTCACTAACAAAACACAAGTACTGCATACTTTTTGAGAATCATTTAGAAAGTAACTACTCGAAAGTAACCATTTTAAAGGTAAAAACTATCCCAACCAACTTCTCTGTGCTCCAGACTACCTAATGCCCACACACTAACCCTATTGGCCACCACATCAAACAATGAATCATAACATACCGTGAAAACTCTGGCTACATTCTTATCCTATCATAACATACCGTGAAAACTCTGGCTACATTCTTATCCTATCACAACATAATATTAAAAACTGTTCAATAAGCGAATGCTATAGGCATAGCTAATGTTATTAAATCTTTTTAAAATTAATTATCAAGATTTATTCCCTCTCTGCTGCATGTACAGGTATGGCACTTTATTGTATGGCATGATGGTTAAAAAAGAGTTTAGCAAAGTTATGTACCAAATCTTGAGACATTGTTAGATGAATGCTTTGGTGTCTATGCTGCAGTCGAGTCAAATGCAAGACACACTGGTAATCATACATTCCAAGTAGTGGCTACTAAGCGGGTAAACTTAAGGTTTCAAGGTTTGCATTGCCTAAAAAATTGTTTAAAATGAAGACTGAAACTTAAGTGGTCTAATAATAAGATGTTTACTCGAACTCGGCAAAAGTATTTCTATCTCAAAAAAGACTTATAGTATTTTGATGTTTACTCAAACTTGTTTTTATCAAATAGACAGCATAAAGCGGGAAAGAAGAAGTAAGAGTTGCATTTGCTAACATTATATGGGACAATCACACTTGACCTTCACATCTGCCTAACTGAATCAAATTCATCACGACTAAAGTTGTCTGGGCTCGAGTCTATTAGCTTCTATAAACATCTGATTAGAATCCATGGTTTACTTGCTGTCTGTACATTCCTTTATCACCTAGTAGTTACAGAAACAACTGCTAACTTTTAGCATATAATAACAAAGATAGCACATTAATGGCAATGAAAATTTCAGGTGGCAAAATTTATCACTAGATCATCAGCATTCGTGTGGAATTGTCTTCTTATTAGCCGTTGCTAAGGAAATATCGGTCTGTTTATAGATAATACTGTACCTGTGCTCACAGAAAAAGGAACTCTGAGATTTCCTGCGGCAGGAGAACCCTGCATTCTGATTGGTCCAGGTCAGCGTTTTAAGCTACTATAGAGGCTGTGGTATGTTCCACAGCTTTGGTTGAGTTTCTTCTCAGTTAGATCCATGCAGGTACAAAAATTTCAAGACTGAATTTTGTTTGAAAGGTTTAGCCTAAATTCAATATGATTTTAGTGATGCGTTGACTTTAATGGTTTTAACCTCCAAACCCCTGAGTCAGAGATATTTAGCTATTCAAACTGCATAGTGTGAAGCGCATGTATATCCATCGCACCCCTTAGCACAGTTGATCATCTCATCTCTCAAAAACATTGTAATCAGCTTTTATATAGACTTATACATTAAGGAGTTGTTTTCTCTTGCAACTCTTTGTTACACGAAAAGCTTTTTGCTCTCATATATGCTTGAACGTACATTTTATCCACAAGGAAAGTGTTTCACAAAAGTTGTTTCTTATCTAGATTTCAGAAAGGTGAAGCGAGGATCATTCATATGATAAAAATACATTTAGGTTTGTTGATGTGGTACTGGCACACAGGTGCAGAAATACATTTAGGTCTGTTGATGTGGTACTGGCACACCTGTTGATGTGGTACTGGCACACAGGTGCAGAAAAGTTATTTTAAATCGATATTTTATCTTCTGATATTTGAAGAGCAAAACTCTATAGAATCTTCCAGCAACAAATGACTGCGTGTTGGCCTCGCGGTTAAATTATCATGAGATTGGCTATCTCAGTAAGTCTGCTATGGTGATGGCTTCCTAAGCTAAGGTGTAGCAAACAACACTGTTCATCATAGAGGGGGAACAAGAATAATATGTGTAATGGCATAGGCAGTCTTTTAGTTTCTCACCTTTTCTACCATCACAAACTTTTGAATTGAAAGATATAAAATACCTATTTTTTTGACAATGTTTTACCCCTGTTTTTTTTATTTGAAAGAAAGCATTAAACGGCGATTTTTATATGGAAATATATAATTTCAGTGGGATCTGCCTATGAGCCGTCTCTCATATCGAGGTCTAGCACGCATTACTCTCATACCTATGTAGCCTGGGATCTACTGACCAACAAACTTGATATCATTGGCAATGCATCTCCGCCACATTGGTTTTGTGTGTTTGAGGCTCCTGCAAAATCTTGTTTAAAAAGCCTAATATGAATCATGAAAAGAAATTTTTTTACCAATATAATTATGGGTAATATTTTTTTCTGTTACATTTTAAAGAAATTTGTGTCTAATAAGCACTGAGCTCTATCAGTACAACCAATCCTATATTGTTATTGCAATCATTCAAAAAGTCAAAATAGATAGAAAGAGAAAGATATATAGATAGACTAGCTGTACTAACCGGCGTTGCCCGGGTAATAAAAAAGTCTCTGGACATGAAATTTGTTTTTATTTAACATCTAAAACATTTACCATTCTAACTTTTGAACTTGATATTTTGAGAAAAGTATTTTTGTGCAGTTTAAATGAATTAAGAAGAAAGGTAAAACTACTGTAAAGGTTTTCAAACTTTTTCAAACAACTCTAAGTTTTAAATTTCATAACGTGAAAGAAGTGTTTCATTGAAAAAAATTAGGAGGAAAAATAAAAATGTAAAGGTGTTTAAATTTAAATGTGAAATCATTAGCAAGTAGTGGCTAAACATAGTCTGTTTTGCTACTATTACAATGAAAAGTTATTTGGTATACGGTTATATGATTTTAGTTCGTTTCAGTGTTGGCATGCAAAAATTGGCATGCCAGTTTTTGCATGCAAAAATATCGTAGGTTATAGATGTACATGGAGCGATATAGAAACCCATAGTAATTATTTAATGCAATCACTTCCTGGTAAAAATCATCTTCATTAAAATTAATAATAAAATGATATGTTAACCTTAGTGACTATAGTTACCTACAATGACTTTAGTGCTTTTTGTCGTTATGATCTGTAAGATAATATAATATTACGATGTACTACGTGGAGAGTTTCTACCTTCGAGACAGATGTATAACATAAACGTTGAATTTAACTTAAATGGATTTAGTTTACTTAACACATACTTGAAGGAAGCTTTAGTATGTATTTTACTAAACTTCATTATTTCCATGGTCACAATGTGCATGAGAAACAAGTTTATTTATCCTTGGTTGTTGGCGATACCACTTCTGTTATTTCCATGGTCACAATGTGCATGAGAAACAAGTTTATTTATCCTTGGTTGTTGGCGATACCACTTCTGTTATTTCCCTGGTCACAATGTGCATGAGAAACAAGCTTACTTATCCTTGGTTGTTGGCGATACCACTTCTGTTATTTCCCTGGTCACAGCGTGCATGAGAAACAAGTTTATTTATCCTTGGTTGTTGGCGATACCACTTCTGTTATTTCCCTGGTCACAGCGTGCATGAGAAACAAGTTTATTTATCCTTGGTTGTTGGCGATACCACTTCTGTTATTTCCCTGGTCACAATGTGCATGAGAAACAAGCTTACTTATCCTTGGTTGTTGGCGATACCACTTCTGTTATTTCCCTGGTCACAGCGTGCATGAGAAACAAGTTTATTTATCCTTGGTTGTTGGCGATACCACTTCTGTTATTTCCCTGGTCACAGCGTGCATGAGAAACAAGTTTATTTATCCTTGGTTGTTGGCGATACCACTTCTGTTACTATCACTTCTGTTACTATCACTTCTGTTACTATCACTTCTGTTACTATTACTTCTGTTACTATTACTTCTGTTACTATTACTTCTGTTACTATTACTTCTGTTACTATTACTTCTGTTACCATCACTTCTGTTACTATTACTTCTGTTACTATTACTTCTGTTACCATCACTTCTGTTACTATTACTTCTGTTACTATTACTTCTGTTACTATTACTTCTGTTACCATCACTTCTGTTACTATTACTTCTGTTACTATTACTTCTGTTACCATCACTTCTGTTACTATTACTTCTGTTACTATTACTTCTGTTACTATTACTTCTGTTAAATACCAACTATTTGATGTGCTTAAACATACCTTGATTTACCAGATTGTCTCTCTGTGACTTTACTACTGCTTGGCATGTACAGAAAATAGAGGTGCGAAGCTAAAAAAATTTGTTGGTAAAATCAAAACTAAAACTGGATGTTATTTCATAACTCGAATCACTGATGCAGTCAACCTCAACATACAAAGTTAATCCATCGCGATATTTGTTCTGTAGGTCAAATTCATCATACATTGCTGCAGATATTTCGATAAGAAAGCATTTTGTTTTATTTATTCGTTCCACTGTCCAAAAACTTTAAGATAGATGAATACATCAAGTAATTACATAGAGCTTAACTAGTACATTAAATGAAAATCTTTACAAATTAATGGGTCGTGTCTAAGAAACTAAAAAATATATAAAAATAATCAGTCAAAGAGGTTTATATTGTAATTTCACATCTGCAGTAAAAACAGGGAATTGAGATGTAACCTTGGCAATTGAGATGTAACCTTGGCAATACAGAAGCAAGATGGTACATGAGTAGGGTTGGTGATATATATATATATATATATATGAAAAAATATTACGAAGAAAGTAAACTTTTAGTAATTGTGCTGCAAATTGGTTTCGTGCGATGCACTCATCAGACGCGTTTGTACTAAAATATATATAAATATATATATATATATATATATGGAGCAGCCTCACTTACACTAAATGCTCTTAAAATCAACATAGTTTGTTTACAGTTTTTGCTTGGTTGTTTGGTGTTTTTTATTTTTTATTTTCAATCATATGCAGACTCTTTTGTTGCTTGTTTCACATAACGATTGTTTTTTTTCATGACAGCTATGTAGCCTTTGGTAAAGAACTGATGTAAAGGTGTTTGTTCATGTTATTCCTTAAGTTCTCTGTCTAATCGTAGCAAAAGTACGAGTCGGCATTTTCTTCCCGTTTTACTCCCAGGGCTGATACTCTGAAAGAAACACCCACCTGGATAGGCCCAGACTTGGATATTGTACCCCCAATCACCTGGTTGGTCAATTTGAATTTGGATATTGTACCCCCAATCACCTGGTTGGCCAATTTGAAATACACCCCCTAAACACTGGGAGTTCCCTAGAGGGCACCCAGGTTTCACACCCCACTAAACATCCAATATGATTCATGCATTAATAAAGCAGAAAAAAGCTACAAACAAAATTCCCAATTTTATTTAAATACGTTTTTATTTCGGATTTTTCGTTTGTTTAGTATTGCAAAAACGATCGTTTTTTTCTTCTGCGAACGGATTATTTTTTTGTTGCCAACAGAGGCCAATATATTTTAATTTACTATTGGTAAAAAAATTAAATAAAAAAGGCAATTAGCTAACCATAAATCTATTTATAAAAACCGTTCATGTGGCGGCATAATAGTCGCTCTGCCCACTAACGTCAGTAATCGCAAAACGGCAAAATGTCGCTATGCCTGCAAAAGGGTTAATAAAACTTATTCCAAGCATCAACCATCAGAATATCATTTTCATTTACAAAGGAAAACATAATGAATAACAATAAAATAAGTTTATCATCCATTCTGAGTATATTGCTAAAGGGTTGCTAAGATAATGCAGTGTCGACTGTCTCTTTTACCTTCCTTTACCGTCAGTGAGCAAGCAACAGCAATCTGCATTAAAATTAAGACTGGATTTTCGGTGCAATTTCTTGGTATTACTTTGACTGAATAAAACCTTAATGATCATGGGCCCTTTTACTGGCTTGGCTGTGGAAACCCCCCCTAAAGTAGCAAATTCACTGACAGTGCCCCATGGTCTGAAAACCCCCCCCCTAAAACGTGATTTTGGGCCGAACCTAATGGGCCTTTTAGGAGGGAGTATCAGCCCTGGGGTTTTACGACTTCCTGTCGGGTGAACCTCTTGAGATTCATAGTTGTAAAACTAAAATCGGAAGCTATGAAGAACTAGTTATCACCGTTCCAAACTATTAGTATTATGTCAGAAACATTGTATGTTATATATTTTTATCAGGCACAGGAGTTGCTCCCTTCCGCTCATTCCTCCATAAGAGAGTCTCACAGGGCCACATCAGGAACCTTCTGATTTTTGGAAGCAGAAATAAAGATGGAGACTTTCTGTGCGAAGATGAGTGGAGGTCAATGGTCTCCGACGGTTTTCTTCAACTACTCACAGCTTTCTCTAGAGATCAAGTAAGATATTTTGGTTTGCAGTTGTATGATGTGTCATATTTGTGTGCAGTGTACTAACTTTCACATGTTTGTGGTTGTATGATGTGTCTTATTTGTGTGCAGTGTACTAACTTTCACATGTTTGTGGTTGTATGGTGTGTCTTATTTGTGTGCAGTGTACTAACTTTCACATGTTTGTGGTTGTATGGTGTGTCTTATTTGTGTGCAGTGTACTAACTTTCACATGTTTGTGGTTGTATGATGTGTCTTATTTGTGTGCAGTGTACTAACTTTCACATGTTTGTGGTTGTATGGTGTGTCTTATTTGTGTGCAGTGTACTAACTTTCACATGTTTGTGGTTGTATGGTGTGTCATATTCGTGTGCAGTGTACTAACTTTCACATGTTTGTGGTTGTATGGTGTGTCTTATTTGTGTGCAGTGTACTAACTTTCACAGGTTTGCGGTTGTATGGTGTGTCATATTTGTGTGCAGTGTACTAACTTTCACAGGTTTGCGGCAAAATTATTAACTGTACTTGCTGATATTCTCTCAGTTGACCATTTGTTGTCGATTCAGAACCAAACTGCTTCAAAATGTATGCAGTTGATATGAAGACTCCCTTCATCTGTGCATTTAGTTGAGAGTTTGACCTGAATAACATGTGATAGACATGAAATCACAGATGTCAATTAATCAGTACATCATTATAGTGAACGGCCACTCAATTATGCCATCTGATTTAGACCAGAACTTGTATTACAAGGTACAACATTGATTAAAAAACCAAATTGGAGGATTAATGCGATTTTTGAATATATTGTAGTTAAATATGTCGTGTTCGCTATGCAAGCTCGCATCATTTGTCCAGACTTCAGAACAAAAAATGTTGTCAGTCGTTGCAACTTCTATTTTTTTCATTGTTGGTAAAATTGCATTTTTGTGAGAAAAATTGGATTGTACATTTATCAAGATTAGCTAAGTTATATCAACTGTTGTATAGATGAAATTCAGTTAAAATAATATTAAAATAAATCATTCTGGTTTGTCATAAGCCAGTGCACAATGCTTAGATTTCGGCACAGTCAGACTCCCTGGATGCTTAGCCTTAGCTCTTAGCCCACCGTTTTCTCTCACCGTAAGACCTATAATTTTTCTGGTCATATCTTGATGCATCTAAACTGTGTTGTTCAGTCAAGTGGTTAGACTAGTATTTTCACTAGCGAGAAAGTACAATCGGTTAAATCTGAAATATTAATGTCGATAGCACGGCCACAGTTTTATTTCTTCCTTTCTAGCCAGAAAAGTATTACGTGTGGAATGCGATGCAAGACAACTCCGAGCTTATTTGGGATTGGTTGCGCCAAGAGCATAGCTATATATTTGTAGCTGGGTAAGGATTACCTCGCACTATCCATTCTTAAGGCATTTAAAACCACCTGAGTTTGAAGCATCAATGCATAGGGGTGTTAGTATTGCTGTTGATTTATCTCTCAAGTGCACTACTTTTGTAATTGCTAGAAAATTACACACTTTTTAGACATTTGTTTAAATTATTGCATACCTGTTGAATACCGTTACATATTTTGTATTAGTCGCCTATTAATTTTCTATTTTTAACATTGAATATCATACAAAAGCTGTCTCTTCTTTGTATATCAACTGGTTTTATTTAAGAAAATGTGAAAAAATGTGGTTTAGAATCGCTGTCTTAAAAATGAGGGACATGACTTTCCTAATGCGGTGTATTGACACCTCACCTAGCTGTGTGGGATGAACAACCATAACGGCCTGTTTACATTTGAACTTGCCTATACGCAGCACTCATCAATCATGTCTAATAGAAACAGTATTTACTCTATGAGTTGTGGATGACACACAGACAAATCTAATGAACATATAAACATATTTAATATTAATCTAAAACAATGTTTATCCAGCAAGGTGTCAGTTATCATAGCCTGCAGGGGGTCAGTTATCGTAGCTTGTAAGGGGTCGGTTATCGTAGCCTGTAAGGGGTCAGGTATTGTAGCCTGTAAGGGGTCAGTCATCGTAGCCTGCGCACACTATGTGCATACACGCTCTGTGCATACCCCATATGCACATACATATGCAGACATGCATACCCCATATGCAAACACTCATATACACATACATATGCAGACCCCATATGCAGATACCCATATACACACACACATATGCAGACCACATATACATACATCCATATACACATACATGTACATAGGTGTATCTCATGCGCATACTAGTGTTGGGCCGGTGAGGAGTTATCCGCTCTTACTGACACTGAGGGATTATCGGTATCTGGGAAACCAATCATTTTCGGTGACAGTTAGTTATCCGCAGCCGGTTTGATAAGATCGGTATTTATCCGTAAAAGCCTATCGGTAAATGGTTGTCCGGATAGATTTTTGTATTTGACAGGCTACAGCATTACCAGTGACGCAATGCGCGGGAGAATCTCCGGCACAATGAGCTGCTTATGAATGAGCTCATTTGACGTCTCGCGCACAATAACCATGTAACCGAATGAGATTATAATCGGGCGTCAATTGATGTTATGGTTAATTGCAAAAACGCCTCTTTGACGAACCGCTAATCAAAAAGAGTCTCTAGCACATTGGCAATCACAACTTTTTTTCAGACATTCTGAAAACACAACACATGCGAATTATAGTATAACTCTTTCTTCAACGAACATTTTCCCTCTTATCTATAGGTATCTAGTATTATCTTACGTCTTACATTGATAGAATGTAAAACGTAATTTACGTTTTATATGTGGTAAAACCCTCTGTTTGATATTTGATACGTTTGATATATTTATATGTTTCATATTTAATTTATCCCCACCTGTGTTATATAAAAATAGGCAGTAGGTAAGCTGAAATTAAACACACACCGAAGACCATATACCGAACTACAATATCGACAATACCGAACTTTCTGACTTGGCAAAGGATACCGAAGATGGTAAATACCGAGGATACCGACACCAGGAAAACCGATAAAAAAGTGCAAGGATATCCTATCCGGCACTAAATTATACACCGGCCCAACACTAATGCATACACACTTTGTGCATACCGTATATGCGTACACCCGTATACACATACATCTACAGACCCTATATGTATACCCTATATGCTTACACCTATATATACACACATACGCTTACACCCTATGTCAAAGGAATATTTGTAGACTCCCAAAGCAAATATGATGGATTAATGTTAAAATAGTGTTTATTGGCCTTGTCTGTGGTTGATCGTATAATTGATTGACTACCCACTATGTATATTTCATATCCCATTCAACCATAGCTCTTTTTTACATAACCCGAAAGTTTATATGTAGGCTACTAAAGGACCCTTTATTGAAATATAATAGTTATACTCTCCAACCAGTTTGATGAATTGAGGTTATTATAGGCTCAGCAAAACTAGAACCAATATGTGCGTTAGCAATTTATCCAATCATAATAAAGGTAATCTGAAAGGTAATCTTATGGATACAGTAAATTAAGAATGCAGGACAAGTTCAGTGATTTACAGTATATATTCATGTATAGCCTCAGCAAGGTTTTGTTTGGTTTGCAGTAATGCCAAACGCATGCCTGATGATGTGAGAGCCACGTTGGTTAACATAGTCTCAGAGCATCTTGGTGATGGTGAGGGGGAGCCGTACATTGCTGAGTTAGAAAAAGTTGGGCGATATCAACTGGAATGCTGGTGATGCTATGAGGCCATCCAATGAATGTATACTATAATCGTAAGCCTGAAATCAAAGTACACGTTTGTTGATAGGAACCGTATGGATCTGATGTTTATTGTTCTTTTGCCATGACCTGCAATGCTGCCGCAACTTGCCCTGACCTGCAAGGCTGCCGCAACGTATTGTTTTTCGCTAGTCAGATGTTGCTATTGCTTTAAAGCAGTCGATGGTTTGTAGGCTTTTAAAGAATTAAGATTTTGAATCTGTGCTAGAGGTTGCCTGGTCACACTCTCAGCAGCTATATTCGCAGTCCATACATGTTGCTGATGGCTTGTTCAATTTTATTTAATAAATCTATTTATATTTATTGTAAGCAGCTTTTATTCACTCGGTAATACATAGCAACCACACATTTTTGTTGAGGCTTACGTAGTAGCCAGTATGCAAACAATTTGTTATTATCACCGTGTGTAGGCTCGACAACCAGACACGCTAAAAATAAAAGCCTTAATTGGGGCTAGCCTTATCAACTTTCTGTGCTTGCTATTGGAATGGCACAATCGATAGGTAGATGATTACACTGATAAACACAACAACTAACAGTCGATAGGTAGATAATTACACTGATAAACACAACAACTAACAATCGATAGTTAGATAATTACACTGATAAACACAACAACTAACAGTCGATAGGTAGATGATTACACTGATAAACACAACAACTAACAGTCGATAGGTAGATAATTACACTGATAAACACAACAACTAACAATCGATAGCTAGATAATTACACTGATAAACACAACAACTAACAGTCGATAGGTAGATAATTACACTGATAAACACAACAACTAACAATCGATAGGTAGATAATTACACTGATAAACACAACAACTAACAAGCTGAATGCTGCCTTCATAATTATTTGTCAAAAGTGAAACCTGCAGCCGCTTTGACAATAATTCACTGATGACGCCATTCGCTATCACGAATGCTCATTCATCAAGGCTGGAAAACTGACTTTTTCCAAGTTTTGAGTTTCAATGAATGAGTTTAGTTTACTCATAAGTAACCTATTGAGAAATTACGCCATTTCTGAATGAGACTTCATTTTCAATAGAATGGAACCCAAGTGCGTACGATACTAGAATATTCTTAATAGAAGTCATCTTCCCGCCAAAACAAAAGTGGAACAATTCCAAATGTTAAAAATACAATATTTGGGTCGCGATCTCAGAAACCATGGTTAAGTCGCAAATCACGAAATTGAGTTATTCTACTTTGAAGCTGCACTAACTGAACTTATAATATTGGTAACAATTTTTGCAACACGTGCATCCAGACCAATCAGAGAGTGATCTTTCTGAATCTGAACTCAGTTTAGCCAATAGAAGTCTCCAACACTTGGAAAAACCTCATTAAAATTGTTGCTATGCTAAACAGAAAGTACTGAAAAATGGCATTCAATAAAAGTAATCGATTCTTTTTTGCTGATTTTAAAGGTAACTCTGACATTTTGGAGACATTTAATGAGTACTTTTAGTATTCCAACTGATGCCAAAAGCAGTAAAAGTAAAGGGAATGATAATGATATTTTCCTAATGGTTTTTATAAGATTACTATAATACTTAAATATAAGAATAATAATTATTCAATTTTATATGATTATTATAAAATTTAATTATAAGAATAACTATTCGAATTAACAACATCAGAGTATATAGTGTCCGATGGTGGGCAATATGTTACTGTCAATATTTTTTAAAAGTTTTGTTGGTGATACTACGGCTGTGCCCAAAATCGTGATACTGCCAGCCGTTTTTAATATCTGCAAAATTGAAAATAAGTAATGCATTTTTTGATAGATATACAGCTATTTCTATGATAGCCAGCAAAAATATGTTTAGATTTTTAAATTCAGCATAATTTTTTTTGTATATAAATACGGAAATCTAGATAAATGTCACAACTTCTTGATTGATATTGGTTGCTATGACGTTTTGAAATGTAAAAAAAATTGTGCATTGGTTTTCGCTTCTCAAACTTTAACACCAGTTTTTTCAGAACTATTTTTTTGCCCTAAAGGTGAACCTGCATTCAGTTTATTGACCATAAAATCTGCTGTTATTAAGCTGGAATCAAAATTATTTTGCAAAATAACTGTGAGAGTTTTCTCCTTCTGCTAGTGTAGATAACTCTAAATCTCACATCCCCACTTAACCATGGTTTCTGAGATTATGACCGATTTAATAAAAATAATAATCTTATAGAACATGTTAAACTGCTACTTACATAATGATTACAAGGCAATTTAAATATACTAAACAAGTCATATGCTACAAATGATAAACAACACTGAAAGATAACAACTCTGAGAACTTCATACAGAAATGGGAGACTTGCATACCTTTAGCTCTGCATGGTTGTTTCCCATAGTAAATAAAAGCTATTAATCATCTACTTTCTACCATTCATCAGCTTTTCTTGAACAAAGCCTGATTGTATAATTATGAACAAGTGTTGAGCGTACTCGAAATGCTTACAAAGTTTTTGTAGTTGACTAACTGTTAACGTAACTAGTTAATGTACATTGACTAACTGTAAGATTGATGCGTGTAAATCTGTACTAAACCCAAATATCTTTCATCATGGAAGGTGGTAATTGGTATGATGCATGTGAGTTTTTCGATGATTGGAGCAATGAAAGTATTTCCATTGGGACAGAGGAAGGTATGATTGTTATCATGTAAGTAGGTCATACTTATATTGTGTAAAGTCACCATGTTTTCATAAAATTAAGTCACACCTTGGCCTATTAGATGCCGACATTAATAAAATAGAAAGATGAAAACTCTCCCACATTGCCCTTTTTAAAAGAATGGGTAAAGTTATTGCAGCAGGCAGAGGCAAAGAGGTTTGGGTAAGTACAGTGTAATCTGACTTACCTACGGTGGTGGTTTATAATAAATAAATAACTACACAACTGCATTTTATTATACATGAAAGTTTTTGGTTTTTACTTACCAATTTATGTACTGGTTCACAGGAAATATAGTTTTTATTATCTCTCTTTAAAGAGCTATTTCATCAATTTGATAAAATTCTCTCTCCGCTGTCATAAAAGAGGTGACACCCAGTAGCTGCAGGAATCTACAATTTATTATAATGCAGATTCTTTTAGGTGAGAGAGAGAGAGAGAGAGGGAGAGAAAGAGGGAGAGAGGGAGATGGGGAGAGAAAGAGAGAGGAAGACACGGAAGAGGGAAAGAAGGGGAGAGGGAGAAAGAAAGCGAGAGAGGGAGAGAGTAACTGGAAACATTTTGCTCAAAGTTACTCATCTGTAACGTTCTTGCTTTACGGATGAGTAACTTCTTTGCACATTTTACACCTATCGTTTGGTATAGGAGAGCTCTTGGGACCATAATACATGTACACATACTTGAGACCAGATTTATATAGTAAGTTTGTAAAAACAGTGCTTTACAGGGTTATCAGCTTGATAACTATGCATTTACTAAATACAGAATTCAATAAACTAGTTAATAGACAATGGATGGGCTTTATTGATCTGTAATAGGAAAATTAGGAGTGAAATTCTGTTTTACAAACACAGACATGACATCAAACGGCAATTTTCAGGTGATTTTATACAAAAGTGATTGTCATACTATCAGGAATGTTATGTTTTTTTTAACATCGGATACTTTTTAAGCTAATATATATAGAATGTTCTAGAAGAATGCCATCTTCAATTATTAAACTTAAGGCACAACTAAACACAATATTTGATGATGCGTTCACATTCCACATACACAATCCACATTCATTGTTTGATGGTTATAGTGCAAATCAGCAAAATGGGGAATCAATTACGTAAACTAAACTGCGCTATGAGAAAGTCACGAGGTACATATAATAGTTATATTATTTATATAAGATGATTGGAGAGCTGAGTAAATTACTATTACTGTTTTGGATGTAAAATAACACTATATAGCATACAACACTTAACAGTAATACTAGTAACACCTTTCAGACATCTCATGAATCTTATAACGGAGGTAGTGTATTCAGCAGCTGTTTAATATGACTCGGTATAATTATCACCAACAAGTACTTATGGAGCAGATTAATAATTTGTATAAAATGGTAGTCTACGCTTTAGACCAACCACTCACTAGGCTTGTAACAACTGTGTAGTAGTTGTCCTTAGAAGTCTACTAGCATCCTAACTATTCCGTAGCTACCTTTATATTTACCATCTGATGAGTTCAAGGCAGCCCTATCTTGTGAAAATCAGCAGGTTCTATCTTATAGAGGCATTCTGACATACTCTTTTTACTGTTTTTAGAAGACGTCCGTGAGATGAATGCTGAGGAGGAACTGGAGTGCTTATCAGCTCAGGTAAAAACTATTTTAGTATTTAGGCTTTTTGTGAAATCATGCCTGAAACAGTTCTATAGTTTTTTTTACAAAACTCAGCTCTCTCCAACTAGCAAGACTTATTCAGCATCTTGTTTATTATAATACTTATCATTATGATTTATATTGTAGTCGTCCACAGCGTTGTGAAATAGATTATACCTAACAGCAAATCAACACACTAATCATTAAGTCATTAAATATAGGCGCAAGTAGGCTTATACTTGGTACTGGAAATACCATAAGTAATACCATAAGTAATACCATATGACAACATAGTAAAAAATAACCAACATGTTGCTGGAATTTAACTATGGCAGTTTTTGGGTCTGCTAGCAACCCAGGCAAGCGAGAATGGTGCGTGTAGATTCACTGATAGTGGTAATTGAGTAGATGTACATGTAGATTGTTGTTTAATAACATTTATTTATTGTCTGAAGTCTTTGGTTTGCCATTCCAGCTTGCCGATATAGCTGTTGTAATTTAAGAAGTGCTAATACAGAGTAATAATGTGTGACACACTGTATGAAGGTTTTAAAAAGACTGACTAAGAAAGCCTAGCTAATGCGTAACACCAACCGAAACACTACCCGCCGCGCCGCCATCAGCCAATGAAATCGCCCAGCACGCCAACCAACCCAAAGCATCAAGGACCACCTAGGCGTTATCACAGGTGTGA
Organism: Watersipora subatra; assembly: GCF_963576615.1. Lineage (NCBI taxonomy): Eukaryota > Metazoa > Bryozoa > Gymnolaemata > Cheilostomatida > Watersiporidae > Watersipora > Watersipora subatra. Next base: position 60,522,784 of record NC_088717.1, read on the forward strand.
TCCAGTCACCTTGGCTAAGGACAGACTGTATATAAACATGCAATAATACTTCACCTTTTGATGAAGGCCAACGCATTCAATGCCCAGCTCAGTGCAACAGTGTGCACACTAAAAAATTCTCTGCATTTACAGTAGAACAAAAGTTATGTTTTCTTGTTTAGTTATTAAAAATAAGATTTCATAAGATGAAAAAACTGTTTAAACGTTATATGAATTTCTAAATTCTCTTATAGACACCAGAAATCTCTTGTTACACTGAGGTACAGAGCGATGTTTGTGGCAACATGGTCGCCACTATAAGTCTAAGTGAAACCACAATTAATCAGCCATGCCACTCCTCCACTCAGCAGGATCAGGAATCTGTCATTACAGCTAAAGTAAGTCTAGTAGTCTAATCAACTCATCTACAGGTAGAAGTAAGTCTAGTAGTCTAATCAACTCATCTACAGGTAGAAGTAAGTCTAGTAGTCTAATCAACTCATCTACAGGTAGAAGTAAGTCTAGTAGTCTAATCAACTCATCTACAGGTAGACATGAATCATGTGATTGGTAAGTAAAGATCTTGATTAAAAAATGTTCTCATGAAATTGAACATTAAGGCAAAAACAGCGAAACCTCTAAAAATAAGGCAAGTCACTGACAGGTGATTCAATGAGGCACATGCAGACTCCTCTTGCATGTTATCCCAAAAGGCTGTTGTGATAGACATTCCTGCTCATTCTGTACAGTATTATGGATATGAACAGGTACAGCTAAGCCAGCTGAAGCTATACGATCCTGCTGACATGTCAGAAGTGGAGGAGTGGTGTGACATGCCTGACAGAAAAGAGCATTCCGGTCCTGATAAAGTCACTGGTGTAAGTGTGTATATGTATTGCTCACATGGTGTTTCCTGGAGGTTCCTTAGTCGTACATTCATTTTCATTAGTTGATGAGATAGGTAATTAGGTTAATTTGCCTAATGATTTCTGCTTTCACATCACTCGAGGTCTCCCAACTTATCATGCTGTTCTTCAACTTATGGTGTTCTTGAGGTGTACTTTAGACTAAACACTGCTATTGTTAAGATCATGCTCATGACAAGTGAGTTTTACTTGTTTAATTTGAGGCTAGTGGTTTTGACTAGTAAGAAAAAATGTAAAGTTGTTGTTGGTTTGACTTCATATAGCAGGCGCCTGTAGGGGGAGTGGGGTATATATAGTGGGTAAGTCTAGAGGGGGGCATATGAGACATTCAGATTCACTATGTATAGGGGGTCGATTTAGGGGAAAATCTAGGGATTACATGTGAGAGGTATATAAAGGGGGGGGGGTACATGTAAAGGGTGGGTGTAGGGAGTGCGTATAGGGAGTACATATAGAGGGTTCATGTAGGCGGTACATGTTGGGATACATGTAAGGGGGTACATGTAGAGGGTGAAGGTATGCCCTACATGTACCTCCTACATGTACCCCTTTACATGTACCCCCAGGTATACCCCTACATCCACCCCTACATGCACCTCTATATTTTGGAGATGCATGTAGGGGGTACTAGTAAAGTGTACATGTAAAGCTATGTGTATGGGTTACAGGTAGGACTATGTACATGTAGGGGTACATGTAGAAAATGCTTGTAAGGGTACATACAGGGAGTACATGAATTGGGTACATGTAGGTAGTATGTGAAGGGGTTACACGTATTGGGTTCGTGTGGGGTATGTGTAGGGATACATATAGGGGCTACATATAAGGGGTGCATATGAGGGGTATACCTAGGGGTACATTTATTGGGTGCATAAGGGTATGTGTGTTGGCTACATGTAAAGGGTCATGTAGAAGGTAAACGTAGGGATGCATGTAGGGGCTACATATAAGGAGTGCATGTGAGAGGTATACTTAGATGTACATGTATATGGTGCATGTAAGGGTATGTGTGTTGGCTACATGTGAAGGGTCATGTAGAAGGTAAACGTAGGGGTACATGTAGGGAATACATGTAGGGCTATGTGTATGGAGTACATGTAAGAAGTTTGTGTAGTGGGTCTGTGAAGGGGCCTAATGTAGGGGGATACATGTATGAGTGCATGTGGGGATGTGTGTAGTGTTATATGTATTGAGTACATATAGGGGTATGTCTAGTGGGTCTATGCAGGGGCAAATTTAGATGGTGAATGTAATGGGTGCATGTAAGAAGTATGTGTAAGGAGTATGTGTAAAGAATACATGTAGGGGTATGTGTAGGGAATACATGTAGAACTATGTGTAGGAGGTACATGTCTGGGTTTGTGTAGTGGGTTCATGTAGGGAATACATGTATGGGGTACAAATAGTGGGTTTATGTAGAGAGAACATGTAGGGGGTTTATGTGGAGGGTACATCTAGAAGCTTATATAGAGGGTACGTGTATGGGGCACATGTAGGGGGTATGTGTGGAGAGAACATGTAGAGGTACATGTAGGTGTATGTGTAAGGACATGTATCTGAGATACATATGTAACTTTTACATTCCAGTTCTGTTCTGCGCACACTTGTAAAGAATTAACACAAGTTTTTTACATTGATGGTGGTAATTGAGTCTGGTAGGCTTCCTTGACAGTACCTGGTGATGCGTCATAAAATGTCATGGCCAAAAATCTTCATAAATGGATAAATAGGCTTTTATAACCAAAGGATTGCTGTACATAAAATTAGTTTGATAAATATTAAAATGTTTTATTGAAACCATTTGTTAGTTATTCTAAGGTCAATAGATTAATGTCTACAATGTTGCATTGTTGAAAGCGACGAACTTGCAGGGAATACCTTCACGCTTAAGATCTGCGTATCCCATTCAACACAAGATGTTTTTAGATTGTTTGTTACATAAATCTTTCAGACAGAAACTGTATAGAAACTGTGAATACGTCCTGAAAAGTTGTATCACAAAATGCTATAAAAAATTACAATAACTGAGAATGTGTGACTTGTTCTACTGTTCGCTTCTCTTGCAAACTATAAAATAGGTTTTATAGAATACAGCTTAGTTAATACGTATCCTTTCTTACAGGTATTACAAGAGCAGATAGAGCTTGAACACTCTGATACCATTTATCCAATCCTTTATACGTCTGTTCGTGTAAGTAACTGAGTATTTGTATCATCTCAAGGAGTTATCATCTCAAGGAGTTATCATCTCAAGGAGTTATCATTCAACATTACTATCATTTGCACCTGTTAATACACAAACCCTTGACTTTTTGCCTTATCCAAGCCTCGCTCATAGTTTTGATGACATGCAGTATTTCAAAAATTTCATTATAAAAAACTAAATTAGTACTGATGCGGGTATGCTAAAGCCGATGCAGTTTTAGCTTATTTGATGCAGTTTTAGCATCAGATAAGACCCTAAAAGCTTAACAGAATTTATCACGGATATAAGGAAAGTTACCTAAGAGGCAGACTCTAAGACATTGATCTATGTTAGTTACGCTTGTGATTATATTGAGATAGAAAATAATGTAAGGCATTGATCTATGTTAGTTACGCTTCTGATTATATTGAGATAGAAAATAATGTAAGGCATTGATTTATGTTAGTTACGCTTCTGATTATATTGAGATAGAAAATAATGTAAGGCATTGATTTATGTTAGTTACGCTTGTGATTATATTGAGATAGAAAATAATGTAAGGCATTGATTTATGTTAGTTACGCTTGTGATTATATTGAGATAGAAAATAATGTAAGGCATTGATTTATGTTAGTTACGCTTGTGATTATATTGAGATAGAAAATAATGTAAGGCATTGATCTATGTTAGTTACGCTTGTGATTATATTGAGATAGCAAATAATGTAAGGCATTGATCTATGTTAGTTACGCTTGTGATTATATTGAGATAGCAAATAATGTAAGGCATTGATCTATGTTAGTTACGCTTGTGTTTATATTGAGATAGAAGATAATGTAAGGCATTGATCTATGTTAGTTACGCTTGTGATTATATTGAGATAGAAAATAATGTAAGGCATTGATTTATGTTAGTTACGCTTGTGATTATATTGAGATAGAAAATAATGTAAGGCATTGATTTATGTTAGTTACGCTTGTGATTATATTGAGATAGAAAATAATGTAAGGCATTGATCTATGTTAGTTACGCTTGTGATTATATTGAGATAGAAAATAATGTAAGGCATTGATTTATGTTAGTTACGCTTGTGATTATATTGAGATAGAAAATAATGTAAGGCATTGATTTATGTTAGTTACGCTTGTGATTATATTGAGATAGAAAATAATGTAAGGCATTGATCTATGTTAGTTACGCTTGTGATTATATTGAGATAGCAAATAATGTAAGGCATTGATTTATGTTAGTTACGCTTGTGATTATATTGAGATAGAAAATAATGTAAGGCATTGATTTATGTTAGTTACGCTTGTGATTATATTGAGATAGAAAATAATGTAAGGCATTGATCTATGTTAGTTACGCTTGTGATTATATTGAGATAAAAAATAATGTAAGGCATTGATCTATGTTAGTTACGCTTGTGATTATATTGAGATAGCAAATAATGTAAGGCATTGATCTATGTTAGTTACGCTTGTGATTATATTGAGATAGAAAATAATGTAAGGCATTGATCTATGTTAGTTACGCTTGTGATTATATTGAGATAGAAAATAATGTAAGGCATTGATCTATGTTAGTTACGCTTGTGATTATATTGAGATAGAAAATAATGTAAGGCATTGATTTATGTTAGTTACGCTTGTGATTATATTGAGATAGAAAATAATGTAAGGCATTGATTTATGTTAGTTACGCTTGTGATTATATTGAGATAGAAAATAATGTAAGGCATTGATCTATGTTAGTTACGCTTGTGATTATATTGAGATAGCAAATAATGTAAGGCATTGATCTATGTTAGTTACGCTTCTGATTATATTGAGATAGAAAATAATGTAAGGCATTGATCTATGTTAGTTACGCTTGTGATTATATTGAGATAGAAAATAATGTAAGGCATTGATTTATGTTAGTTACGCTTGTGATTATATTGAGATAGAAAATAATGTAAGGCATTGATTTATGTTAGTTACGCTTGTGATTATATTGAGATAGAAAATAATGTAAGGCATTGATCTATGTTAGTTATGCTTGTGATTATATTGAGATAGAAAATAATGTAAGGCATTGATCTATGTTAGTTACGCTTCTGATTATATTGAGATAGAAAATAATGTAAGGCATTGATTTATGTTAGTTACGCTTCTGATTATATTGAGATAGAAAATAATGTAAGGCATTGATTTATGTTAGTTACGCTTGTGATTATATTGAGATAGAAAATAATGTAAGGCATTGATTTATGTTAGTTACGCTTGTGATTATATTGAGATAGAAAATAATGTAAGGCATTGATCTATGTTAGTTACGCTTGTGATTATATTGAGATAGCAAATAATGTAAGGCATTGATCTATGTTAGTTACGCTTGTGATTATATTGAGATAGCAAATAATGTAAGGCATTGATCTATGTTAGTTACGCTTGTGATTATATTGAGATAGAAAATAATGTAAGGCATTGATTTATGTTAGTTACGCTTGTGATTATATTGAGATAGAAAATAATGTAAGGCATTGATTTATGTTAGTTACGCTTGTGATTATATTGAGATAGAAAATAATGTAAGGCATTGATCTATGTTAGTTACGCTTGTGATTATATTGAGATAGCAAATAATGTAAGGCATTGATCTATGTTAGTTATGCTTCTGATTATATTGAGATAGAAAATAATGTAAGGCATTGATCTATGTTAGTTACGCTTGTGATTATATTGAGATAGAAAATAATGTAAGGCATTGATTTATGTTAGTTACGCTTGTGATTATATTGAGATAGAAAATAATGTAAGGCATTGATTTATGTTAGTTACGCTTGTGATTATATTGAGATAGAAAATAATGTAAGGCATTGATCTATGTTAGTTACGCTTGTGATTATATTGAGATAGCAAATAATGTAAGGCATTGATCTATGTTAGTTACGCTTGTGATTATATTGAGATAGCAAATAATGTAAGGCATTGATCTATGTTAGTTACGCTTGTGATTATATTGAGATAGAAAATAATGTAAGGCATTGATCTATGTTAGTTACGCTTCTGATTATATTGAGATAGAAAATAATGTAAGGCATTGATCTATGTTAGTTACGCTTGTGATTATATTGAGATAGAAAATAATGTAAGGCATTGATCTATGTTAGTTACGCTTCTGATTATATTGAGATAGAAAATAATGTAAGGCATTGATCTATGTTAGTTACGCTTGTGATTATATTGAGATAGAAAATAATGTAAGGCATTGATCTATGTTAGTTACGCTTCTGATTATATTGAGATAGAAAATAATGTAAGGCATTGATCTATGTTAGTTACGCTTCTGATTATATTGAGATAGAAAATAATGTCTTTGATTACTTATGTATATGTTACAGCCTTGTACAGTCACGATAGAAGAATTTGCAACGGAGAACTCTGAAAGATTTCACCTGCCGATAATAAAGCAACCTTCTTTCCTATCTTTAGCCGCCGTAAACAGGAATAACTCGAATACGGTATTGGTAAGTTATGTCAAAGCTCAATAAGTTCTGTCATCTACCACCAATAGTATGTTGTTAAGCGTTATGTTGGGTTAGCCCAGAGAAAAATTATTTGTTTTCAGTAAACTGGCAATGTCAAATAAACACAATAGAAACAAATAAATTTTATCTTGCTTGCATCACACCAGTTAAAAAATTACTACTTGGCTGTTAAAATATTCTACGTAGTTTTTTAAAATATAAGTTTAAAACTCTAACCTGTAATACCAAAGGTCACTGCAAAGGTAACTTTTAATTGCGAATTGCATTATAATATAAACTAAAACTCTTGAGCCAACAAAGAAAAAAAAGATTTTTTGTTGAACGACATGTACTATTGGTTGTGTATCGCATAAATAAACTTTTCCTTAAAAACTATTTGGGTTATATAAAGCGCAGACTGTAGTTTAATACTACCAACTATTATTTGTTGTTTGTTTCCCTTAGTTGGATGCTGTACAGGCTTCAACTGTAACGAAATCTATTTTTATCTGTCTTTTACTTCTACTAGTTCAGGAATGAACGATATCAACTCAATCACAAATTCTGATGTTTTTGTGGCTTATAACTGTAATATTATTTATAAAGTTAATATTGATAATCTATTAAACATACTGGATAGCAAAATCTTAAAAGTGAGTACTGACAAGTTTGGTACGGTGGAAAAAAAGCGCTGCCATCACATGACCCAAGTTAATTTTTTCAAGACGTATTTTGAAGATGTTGTACCTGTGAGAATTTTTATATTTTAGAATGACGAAGAGATGGTTTTTGGGCTGACTGCCAAACCACACGGACCCGATTATTATACTCGCCGGCTCCGAAACATTAAATCTGTTTTGTTGTGATTTTACTCATTACTTTTGCTTAAAATACATGTATATATGTTTATTGTTACTCCAACCATCCTGTGTTGATTAAAATACATGTATATATGTTTATTGTTACTCCAACCATCCTGTGTTGATTAAAAAACTTACTTTGCTATAATTCTTATAAATATGAATACTTGGAAGAAATAATAGAACACCATGAAATGGAGAAGTGCTTCTGCTCAAGGAACAAGATAGCTTGTAGCAAGATCAGAGCTCAACTAACAGGAGAGTAGGCAGAGTTAGACCGTTGGAGATCAGAGCTCAACTAACAGGAGAGTAGGCAGAGTTAGACTGTTGGAGATCAGAGCTCAACTAACAGAAGAGTAGGCAGAGTTAGACTGTTGGAGATCAGAGCTCAACTAACAGAAGAGTAGGCAGAGTTAGACTGTTGGAGATCAGAGCTCAACTAACAGGAAAGTAGGCAGAGTTAGAGTGTTGGAGATCCGAGCTCAACTAACAGGCGAGTAGGCAGAGTTAGACTGTTGGAGATCAGAGCTCAACTAACAGGATAGTAGGCAGAGTTAGACTGTTGGAGATCAGAGCTCAACTAACAGGAGAGTAGGCAGAGTTAGACTGTTGGAGATCAGAGCTCAACTAACAGGAGAGTAGGCAGAGTTAAACTGTTGGAGATCAGAGCTCAGCTAACAGGAGAGTATAGGCAGAGTTAAACTGTTGGAGATCCGAGCTCAACTAACAGGCGAGTAGGCAGAGTTAGACTGTTGGAGATCAGAGCTCAACTAACAGGAGAGTAGGCAGAGTTAGACTGTTGGAGATCAGAGCTCAACTAACAGGAGAGTAGGCAGAGTTAAACTGTTGGAGATCAGAGCTCAACTAACAGGATAGTAGGCAGAGTTAAACTGTTGGAGATCCGAGCTCAACTAACAGGCGAGTAGGCAGAGTTAGATTGTTGGAGATCAGAGCTCAACTAACAGAAGAGTAGGCAGAGTTAAACTGTTGGAGATCAGAGCTCAACTAACAGGCGAGTAGGCAGAGTTAGACTGTTGGAGATCAGAGCTCAACTAACAGGAGAGTAGGCAGAGTTAGACTGTTGGAGATCCGAGCTCAACTAACAGGAGAGTAGGCAGAGTTAGACTGTTGGAGATCAGAGCTCAACTAACAGAAGAGTAGGCAGAGTTAGACTGTTGGAGATCAGAGCTCAACTAACAGAAGAGTAGGCAGAGTTAGACTGTTGGAGATCAGAGCTCAACTAACAGGAAAGTAGGCAGAGTTAGAGTGTTGGAGATCCGAGCTCAACTAACAGGCGAGTAGGCAGAGTTAGACTGTTGGAGATCAGAGCTCAACTAACAGGATAGTAGGCAGAGTTAGACTGTTGGAGATCAGAGCTCAACTAACAGGAGAGTAGGCAGAGTTAGACTGTTGGAGATCAGAGCTCAACTAACAGGAGAGTAGGCAGAGTTAAACTGTTGGAGATCCGAGCTCAACTAACAGGCGAGTAGGCAGAGTTAGATTGTTGGAGATCAGAGCTCAACTAACAGAAGAGTAGGCAGAGTTAAACTGTTGGAGATCAGAGCTCAACTAACAGGAGAGTAGGCAGAGTTAAACTGTTGGAGATCAGAGCTCAGCTAACAGGAGAGTATAGGCAGAGTTAAACTGTTAGAGATCCGAGCTCAACTAACAGGCGAGTAGGCAGAGTTAGACTGTTGGAGATCAGAGCTCAACTAACAGGAGAGTAGGCAGAGTTAGACTGTTGGAGCAACCAAAAATAGACAAGTAGTACAGTGCACAGAAAAATGAATTTCAGAAAAAGTAAGGAGTGCTTAAGAATTAACAGAAAAATAAACTAAAAACAACGGGCGAAAAAACTGTTGAAACATTACAAAATATGAAATGGGCCACAAAGTGGAATGACAGACACCAAAAAATTTGCAAAAAAATTGCGAATTTACAAAGTTACATTGATTGAGAAGTGCTCAAGAACAAAAATGATAATCAGCAAAAAGTAACACAGGCAAATAAAAACCTCCAGTTTTGAAGATGGTCATCTAAGTGATGATCAAGTAAGTAATGTAAAGTGTGTGCATTTGTCTCAATAAGAGAAATAAAAATGCTTGTACATATGCTCATAAAAAACTAATGCTGACTGAAAAAATACATAAATAAAAAAATATATAAATCCATAACAATCATATTACTTGGTAAAATGTGATTAGATACAATATACACTTAGATCTAAAACAGTGTTTGCATAGGTTCACGCTAAATTTTATCATAGACAGACTGATGTTCTGAGGGTAGTTTTGTCAAAACTAAGATTGGGGTGGCTTCTGATGTTATTAACCTTAAGCTTTTTATGGCTAGGCGGCAGTCATATAGTGTTGGGCAGAATGCAACTCTGAAACGCCACTAAGTTTCATAGCTGATTTTGCTACCCTTTGTAATAACTTCTTAGTCATTGATGACATGGGAGAAGACAACTCTATGATGGTAAGTCAGAACATTTTCGATAAAAGATTTATAGCATGTTGTGATGAGACCAGCATTCTACCTGAATAAATTTTTTTGTTGTTGTCGAAGACTGTAAAAAGGTTTGCGATGCAGCTAAAAAATTAATTGTGACATTTAAAATATCAAAGTCATTTGAGCACATATCAGAGTCACACCTATTTTAACTCTTTGTGTAAGAAAAGCTATGTAGTGCTGCTGAGAACAGTGTTTAAGAATGGCCAAAAGCCGAGTGTTGTAGTTTTAGTTGGCTTTGTAAAAATGTTTCTGATTGGTGAATAATTAATTATCTTATCGCGTCTGTGTTTAGGCTAAAAGAAACGGTAAACAGTGGTTTGCTCTCCCTGTACAGACATGTGTATTCAGGTGTTCGACAGGTGTCAGACACATGTATACACATATGTATACACCCTTAACCACATGTACTGCTATTTTGTACATGTTCATTCACAAGTCATACACAAGAATACATATGTATACATGTGTATCGGTACATGCGGTTACACATTGTGTATACATGTGTCTCGAATCAGTATACACATGGATATTCAGCCTTCATGTGTATCTGTGCGTATTACAGATGTATGTGTGTGTACCGAGTGTGTATCCAGATGTTTCAACACGGATACACAAAGTACTAATCTTTCACTAAATCAACTTTTTCTAGAGCTAATGTGCAGCTGATACAGTGTCATGACAGTGTCAGAACACTGTACTGTACTGGTGTATGGAATATCATGCACTGGAATAATATGAAGGAGAAACAGAAAGGTTATTGACCTGCTGTTTTGTTTGGAATCTCCTTTACAGGTAGAATTTGCCATTCTCCTACGTATGTCATATACATGTATCTGAACCGCCTAGGCTACATGCATTACCCTGGCTGTATATAGTCATTTTGATAGTGGGACAATCAAGGAGGGATGTCACAAGACTACAATAAACTATACATTATGGCTATGTGATGAGCGACAATGAAGCAGTATTATCCATTTAATAAAATGTTTGCCATCAACTAGGTATTTATAACCAGGGTTTATTTTTCAAAGGACAAATTCATATCCAAACATAATATAATACTTTATACTGTATGTATAAAAAGCGCAAATGAAATGCAATAAAGTGCAAATGAAAGGTTGAAGTCACACTTATCCATGTAGAACGTTGAATAAAATAACAAAACATTTTTACTAATGCTTCACTGTTTAGTAAATCTATGTTGAAACATACTTTATGTACTTAGTATTAGGTATAAATGCAAAAAAATCACTTTAAAAGAGTTGAATGATATTTCTAGACAAAGCTAATTTCTTGAAAATTATTTGACCCTTCTGTTTCCCTTATCAACCATTCACTCCAGCAGCTTTCCCGCATTCTTAGCTTCTTCTTTCAGAGCTTTGCTTATGTGGGGCCTGCATCACAATCCTAGATCCCCTATGCTCCTCCCATCCCATTCATTGATTATCTGTCAAAATATTCCACAAAATACCAACTATCAAAATTGCAAAAAGAATTGATTGCTGTTTGATACTAATTTGCATAGTTTTACATAGCCATGAACATCTGAAATTCACATTGCAGTTGTCATACAGATAAGACTCATGGCCTATTTGGTGCCATGGTGGTTAGGTCAGGTGCATAGATTGTAGCTGACAATTACCAAACAGTTGCATTAGTAAGAATTGATATTAGGCAAAGCTTAAAAGAATGTCAAGGAATAAACTAACCTCATGAAACTTGTCGGGCTATGTAATCTTTAGTTGAATTATTGGCGCCACCCTTCTCAGTGAGGTAAAATCTTTATTACACTTTTTCAGAACCTCGCTTTTTGTGGCGCCACTCTTGACTTGTTGTAACAGAAACTCATAAAACTCCTCAATCTCCTCTACGCTGGTCACTAAAAAGTAGTATGCAGTATCTCTTAGTTTCATGAAAACGCTAACTACAAAATGAATCACTTGAGGGAAAATAATAATAATAGCTAATAATAAGACAACATGACTTTCTGTATGACCACTAATAAATAATAGCTTAACTTACATCTTGTATTCCCAGGTACAGGTGATGCGCTAGGGGGAGTTGTTGTCCGTGGTTTGTTCATGTTGGTCACATGGTAAGGGGGCTGGTAAGTAAACGGCTGATAGGCATAACCTGGATATGGTTGCATGTATGGTTGTGGATATGGTTGTATGTATGGTTGTGGATATGCTTGATGCGGCTGATGGTATGGCTGTGGTTGCTGGTACGATTGCGGATGGTATGGATAGGGTTGTGGGTATGGTTGTGGATATGGCTGCATGTATAGGTGATTGTATGGTTGTGGGGGATTAAGAGGTCCAGGTTGTTGCTAGTGATTTGGTTCTGGTGAGTCAAGTTTTGGAAATAACAATGTAGGTACCGGTTCGGGCGGACGTGTATTACGTATGGTGAGAAGCTTAGTGGTCCTCTGCTGCTCTTCTTTATATAGGACTCTATAACATAAATACAGATGGCCGCAACGTTTAACCTTGTCTGGGATTTGAGAACAACAAGTTAAGTTCTAATCATAGCATATATTGGAACTTAGCATATATAGATTCCACCATGCATCTGTTCTCCACACTGCTTCACCGCTTAGGCAGAGTAGGGTTAGAACAACAACATATAGTTTGCATCTTGATAAATTGTTAACAAAAGCCAATGGATGTTTCGTCTGAACTGTTTGTTCCTGTGTGTTATATCATTTTGTTACATTATAACATTAAACATGCAAATGACAGAGAAATATATTGTTCTTACCTTACCCTATTCCGAAGCGTGGAATGGGGTGGGAAGGGAGGGGGGGTGTGTGCGGACAATACAAACAATATTTGATTCCAGCTACAATTCATAGTGGACACTGTCACCTTAAATTACATTGGCTTTCCAATTAATGCATACACTGTCCAGCAGAAACTAAGTTTTACTACATACCTTCCACTGTTCTTCCACCACGCATCTTCATCTTTTCCTCCACTTTCTTCTTCACTTCAGCAAGAAATTGTACATTTATGGTTATCTGTTTGATTAGCTTTCAAATATGGTAGGTATGCATGATTGACAGGCATGTGTATGGTATGACTCTTAAATATCTGAACTAAGTATGTAATGCTAACATGGGCTTTCCTCGATTTACTTTAGAAGAATATTTGTGCCTAGCAGAGAAAGAATTAACTAGTCATGCATAAAAAGGTTGTTATTCAAATTAGACAATCTGGCATAAAAGATACCAAGAATAAATGATGACAAAGTATTATATTGTTTTGTTTTACTGTGATTTTTATTGTCTTCCAGAGAACTTGGTAGTAGAATATCAAAACTGTTTTGATCCAGATTGATATTGTGTGATATCAACGCCTCGATTATCTGCAGGTTTCATGGGCATCATACATATTAACTGTCTTTGATACCTGTGTGTACCATACACATATAATGTGTATTGGTACACATGTATCAAAATCAGTTTATGTGTATGGTACATGTGAAACCTGTGTACCATACACATGAAACCTGTGTACCATACACATGAACCATGTGTACCATACACATGAAACCTGTGTATCATACGCATGAAACCTTTGTGGCTCATATTATCTCTAAAGCATAAGGGACAGTGCACTGGATAAGAAATCTCGGTTGTACTCTCCTAAATAATGATTTGATAACAAAAAACTCACCTGGTAAAATCCCCTTCAGCTTTGCTTTCCTCTTCCTGTATGCCATCTGCTTCATCTTCTCTATGTTCTGTAGCAAATGTGCTATTGAGAGTAAGACATTTTTTCATACACACCACAGCTTTGAGACGAAGGAATTAACATTTGGATGAGAACTATGTGTTTGTTGATGATGTCAAATGCGCCTTACCTTTTATTGGTGATCAAATCAAGTTTCTCTAGACGCCTCACTTTGCATCTAATGCGAGCAATCAGTTGATCGCCAACCGGGGGTTTTGTTAAATCTCCACACTCATCGCTGTCACTTGCACTGGCACATCTCTTCTTTGTCTTCTCAAGACTAAAACAAAGAAGCATATCGACATCGATGAATAACTGTGGGTGTATTTTGTTCAAATCATTTATGAAGTGATCATCATTAAGGTTTAACTAACTAATTTATACATACACATCACTCTACCTACTCTACTGGTTGGCACTACCAGGCCTGTGAACTCTCAATCATTGAAAGTGAGACTCACGCAATCACACAAAAGAAAAAATGACAATGAGTGAGAAATGAATGAGATTTTTGCCCCAATTTACACAATTTTATATATACGTACTATTATTGCCACATCAATTGCAGGGTTGGCATAGTATTTCCCATGACGGTTATTACCGCCTGTTTATACCGGTTTTTACCGGCTCGGAAAAAACTCATTTTTGTCCAAAAGTGGGAAAAACTAAAAAACCTCTTTTATGACAAGTTGACTGTGCCAAGTTAACTGCGTGACAAGTTGGGTAATGCTTTAGCAAAGAATAACAATACACTTATACCATTAGCTGTCATAGAGCTTCTTTATGACTCTTTAACAGTACACAGACTAAGAAAGCGCATAACTTTCATACTTCGTTTATTTATTAAATATTGAATGAAAAGACCAGATCACAAGATAATATTCATTTGTTTACATATATTAAATAGTAATATTAAATGAAAAGCAAAATTGATATGCGTGAAACATGACAGTAAGCATAATGCAACAATTAGAAAATAATTGAAAAACAAAACGCATGAAGATAATGCCAAGTAGTCGAGACTGGTGAACTGAACAAACGGATTAGAGTATTGAGAATTGATTGTCTAAGAAAAGTTAATCCTCGGATTCGGCCGAATCATGCCCTAAAGAAATTGTTTTTAGGTTTTGGTATCAAGCTACCAGTTAGGACGCTTTCTCCACTCCAAGCCTGTTGCACAGCTTTTTCTGCACTAAGGAAAAAGTGCTAAACAATACATGTCAAAACAGTTATATTATTGGACTGTAAAAGGCTCATCGTTATTTAACGTTGGCCCGTATCTTGGGTGTTGAATGTTTCTAATTTTTCCCACTTTTAAACACTATTTTATTTCCATTGCTATTGATTAATATAAATATGGAGTCACACAACTAATTGTTTAGTCCAATTTTTCATTTTTATTAAATTTCATTTTTTAGCAAAATATTTGGATAAAAAGTTCTTGCGTTATAATATTTCTCAGTTGTTCCCGGTTTTTACCAGTTGTTCCCGGTTTTTACCAGTTTTTCTCGGTTTTTACCAGTTTTTCCCTCTGCCCTGGGAAAAACAGTTTTTCTGGGAAAAATGCCAACCCTGATCAATTGCCCCAAAACTAAATCTCAAGCATTGCCCCACTCTTGGGTTGGCAGGCCTGGGCACTACCAGAATTAGAATAGATTAGAATAAATAATCAATGAATCTTTTGTCGGTGTTCATACAATAATATCATACATATACAATTGGATGATGATATATATTAATTATACTATTTAAATAATAATTATAATTATTTTATATGATAAATTAATTTATATCATATGCATAACTTGTATGTACAGTCAAACATGGATAACTCAAACTTCCCGGGACTGAGCGAAAGTGTACGAGTTATCAGAGCGTTTACGCTATCAGAGCACTTATTTAGCGTTCACGCTATCATAGTATTTATTAGTAGATAAATGTACATATACAAACTATATATAAATCAAAAGCATAAATGGCTTGTTTCAAATTAAATGCTTCTAATGTAAAGTTAAAAAAATTTTTTTGTCAGAAAGTATGGAGATTTTTCTATCACTTGAGATTTGTTTGTTGTTTTAGGTGATGTGACTGCCAAGACGTTTTCAGATTAAAATTGTCAAAACTTGATCGCTGTTGAAATGCTCAGAAGAAAATACATCTTTTTCTTTTGAGGGTTTTAACCAAGATCAATTTTGCCGATTTTTTAAAAAGTTTATCCATAGGTTACCACGCTTTTACTCGCTTTCGAACACAGGTGTTCTTTATCGTGATATTGCCGAAGCCGAGGCCGGGCTATAGTCTACACACAAAAAAAAAACAACAAAGGTCCACGTAATTATGAGTAAAAACAATAGTATCCACCCAAATATCTCACCAATCCAATGAGCAGCACACACAAAAACTAAACCAATCGACAGAGCCACCGATCATGTCAAAATATTCCAAGTTTCAAGACATGTCTTGCACAACTCACCTTATGGTTTATCAAAACTTGTCCTAAAGTCCCTATTAATTTGAGACTGTCCAATTGCTGTTTAGAAATGGTCACTGCTAGCCTAACCTAACGTCCTGATTCAACATCTCACTCAACTATCGGGGCATTGCTAGAAGAGGGAATCAAAAAGTTCAGGAGCACTCAGCAATGCCTCGATAGTTACTGAAATGTTAAATTAGGATGTTAGGTTAGGCCAGCGGCGACCATTTCTAAAACGGTAATTGGACAGTCTCAAATTAATAGGGACTTTTGGACAAGTTTTAATAAACCATAAGGTGAGTTGTGCAAGACATGTCTTGAAACTTGGAATATTTTGACATGATGGGTGGCTCTGTCGATTGGTTTAGTTTTTGTGTGTGCTGCTCATTGGATTGGTGAGATATTTGGGTGAATACTTCTGTTTTTGCTCATAACTACGTGAACCTTTGTTGTTTTTTTGTGTGTAGACCACGGCAATATCTCGCTAAAGGACACCTGTGCTTTTGAAAGACCATTGCTAAGCAGATGTTTGTAAAATTTGTATTTTGCAAAACCTTTAAAAAAGTCGTTAACAAAAGTACTTTGCCGAGGATAGTGATAACGACGCCTATGAACTAGTAAAAGTTGAGGTTTATCTCTATAGCCTGGAATAAAGTGATAACAACCGTATCGGTAGCTGTTAGGCAAAATACTGTTCGAATTAACGAAGTTGAGGTCGAGTTATCTAAAGCAATGTATCATTGCGTGGGAACAGACCAAATAAATCTGTTCGAGTTAACCATGTGTTCGAGCTATCCCAGAGTTTGACTCTATAAATATTTGAAATATATTAATTATAAGAATGAAATGTTTAGTTGATCTCACCTTCTTTGCTTTGATGATCATTTTTCCTCTTCTGGTTTTGGGTCAACAGGGGAACATTTCCTCCTTAACATACGGCATTTTGCATTTTTTGCAGCAGATGATAACGCACGCTTTCTTCCCCTTGGCCATCTTTGCTTTTTCTATTGCTGACTGCTTGTGGCTGCCGTTATCTTGCAGCGCTCACGATAGTCTTTCTAAAGATGTGCAGTTTTTACGTTTTAGCTAAATTTTTTCTAATAAAAGTATAACCTAATATATCATCTATCTTTATTGAAAAATTGGATACCAATGAGATGCTGCTTGTCAACATGTAAGCACAAAATATCACGAAGTATTTTTTTGGCGCACTGCCACTATGAGTAAAGTAGATCACACCGTGTGACCAAATATACTTAATGGAGGTGGTCACGTGGTTTGATCTATGATTAATAGTAATTACTATGGGCATAGATTGTACCGCCAAGTGTGTTGACACCGACTGCCTTTCCTGTACAGTTTTGCATCTCGATCTGTGCTGCTCCGTCTTTCTTGTTTTTTTTCTGTTTTTTTTTATAATTTAAATAATAATTTTATGAGTTTTATGCTATTTCCGGCTTCTTGGTTCAGTTCACTCTAAGGATTAGGGCATAGGTGAAACAATGTATTCATTTACAACTGAGTTGAGCCTTCCTCATAAAGAATTTGTGGCTTGGTTGATGTCTGTTAAGTTACTGAGCAGCACCAAATCTTGTGAAAACTGTGTAGATCCAGTCTCGATGAGGCTGCACTGCAGGACCAACAGTAAAGACTTATATGTATGGTAAGTGCTCTTAGTCATCACCTCATTAACCAAAATAAACTCCATAATTGACAGCAGAATGAGTAAAGGTCCAGGTAAATGTGTGATTTTTGGTAGTTGTTATGCAGGGCAGTTGAACACAGTCGAGTCATGATCAATGTATTAAAACTTTCACTCGCATTGTCACTGACTGTACTGTTGCACACCCCCTTTCCACTTACAGTTACACTACTGGTATATAATTTTTTCATAACATAATTATGGGGATGAATGTATGACATGATAATAATAAATGTGTGTAGGGTAGTCCAAGAAAATTTGATGATGACTTTTCTGTTCTATCCATGTTTTCAGCTACTGTCCACGCTGTAGGTCACAGGTATCTCTAAGAGACAGATCTTTTTTTGCCCTCTTCTCAGATTTTGATCTAAAGGTTATCCTATGGTGAGTTTTGACAACCAGTTCATTATTGTGGTCTAATTAATGAAAATGCTCAATGCCTATGCTTTTGTTAAAATGCAGACAGTATTGACCAAGGAGCCGGTGGTTGACTCACTAGGGTGGGCAATCACATGCGTGGACAGACAACTCTACAAAAGGATGGGTCATATATGATCAAAGTTGTTGTTCCTCTTCTCTAGGTGCATTTTGGCCTTGGCGCAAAACAACCATGCATATAAGAACATAAGAGTAACTATACAACAAAGAGACGTAGCTTCATACCGGAGGTAAGGGAAAGAGCTCGATAGCGTTGCCATTGATTCATTCCACAGAAATTCACCTGGCATACTTGGAGGCATAAACTTCCGCTTTCAAGTTGAGGAGAGCGTGTTTGTGAGAAAAAAAAGGTAAGCTACATGGAGTCTTTAGAGGGTCCTTGACCTGCGCTATTATAACCACATATATAAGTACATGTATAACACATATTGATATGAATATAAGGAGAGCTGACTCTTATCAGTCATGTGTACCAAATTCATTTATTCATTGCATTCCATACCTATTATGAAAGCCTTTGTTAAACATGGCAAAATTTTAGGCAGAAATTGGCAGGCTGATCAAAGAAAGATGGTTGGTAGGAATTCTAGATGAGTATAACAACAGAGAAATATTTCAAGTAGTACCTGACAGAACCCATAGGACCTTGAGAGCAGTTATAATGAATCATGTATCTCCGGGCTCCACAGTGACCACTGATGGATGGTGAGCATACAATAGACTGAACTTGATCTATATTCATCTCCGCGTGAACCACAGCATCAAGTTTGTAGATCCAGTGACAGGTAGTTGCACTATTCGAAAGATGTGAAACACAGCCATTGGTCTTGATTCATTTGATAGGTTTGTGAAATCCTAAAGCCCTGTGATGCTAGATGAAACTAATGTTAAAAAAACTAGACACATCATAGACACTGTGCGATGTTATGTAAATACGAAGTAGCGCTCAATGAGAATTGAATCTAGATGATTTGTAACGTGTGGTTGGTAAAAATAGTGATTATATACATGTAATTATTATAATTTTTGCAGGTTCACACTAATGAGATTGAAACTCAGTGGCGCCATGCCAAGAAGTTTGTGAAGTCAAGATGCTCCAATGGTGCATTTGATGAGGTAAAACTTCAGGAACAGCTACACGTTTACATGTGGAACCTTTGGTTGGGGAGACCTTACCCAGGAGGAAGCTCATTACGAATAATATATGACATTTCTAAGGTTTACAAAGTTTGTTATAGTGTATGGTATATAGTAGTATTTGCTGTCAATGTATAAATGTGAAATAAAGATCAAAAAGACTTAAATTGTTTACTCTAATTGCTCTCATTGAACAGGAACATGTCAATCTCCCCTACCAGCCAAACTTGCCTATAGTATGACTTTACTCATTGTGGAGATCAATATGATTGTTTTTTAAACTTGATAGAAAAGGTACTTGCTGTAACCAAATTTATGCCAAACAGGTGGAAGCAACCTCTTCCGACATAACGATCTGTAGGTTTACCCGGTGCGGAGGTTGGATTTCATTTCAATAACATGTTTAACGTAATCTTGAATGTGTGTACCTATGCAACGCTCAGACCACACAATTATTCTTAAGTTTGGACTACAATTAAAGATGAAAGGAACATCTGAACAGCGGGTTTACCTGGCAGAGGTACAATATGATTATGATTATAATAAAAAAAACGGACATGTATAGATCTGTGAGTATGTGTACCTATGCAGTGCTGAGGCGACCCAGGCAAAAGCAGTTATTGCCCACTCTGAACCCATACACATCTGGTACACTGTCCTGACACTTTTTGGACACGTGTTCCAAACCTGTACTGGTACATATGAATGAGTTCATTGCTCAGCCTTATGCTACACGTGTATACTCATCATACACTGGCATGACAGTGGCTCGCCACTGTATACACCTATTGTGTATACACGTGTGTACAAAACCTGTGTATCCACATGTACCAAGATGTATTCCCCTGTATAGCATGTGTATACACATGTAATGAAGCCTCCAGCCACATGTATACATGTGTACCAACAGTGTATAGGTGTACTGATACAGGGAGAGCAAACCACACTTTACCAAAGAAACAATTTGCTGGTCACATTGAGCTAATAGAATACATATTTACATCCTTGGCGGAGTTTTACTTTGTAAAATGAGTAAAACTTTATGGCAATTTTTCTGCGCAATGACTGTGTAATTATGATATGAAGAGTGAGTTGAGTGTTCCAGGCCGCACACGCAGTGTAGAGTTGAACATTACTCTTTGGTATTTATTTAGGTGTCTTTTTCAGGCATGGCCAATCCAAAGAAGGCTGTGCGCTTGTCTGCTAATATATACTAGTAGTAAGCGCGACTTGCTATACAAAACAGAAATATGCTGAAATCTACTATATAAATGGCAAAATTTGTGTGTGTGTTTGTCCACCTTAAAGAGCGATGTTTCCTTTTTCAATTCGGTCGTACGAAGCAAGCTGAATTAATATGAGTAGTAAATAAATCAATATAATTAAATAAAATTTTCTACTCATTAAATACATTAATGAGTAATGTAGTGGCATGCTTTTGTCATGTAATGACAATGCTTGGTAGTGTTTTTTCATGTTCCCTGTTTCCTTATCAGGAGTTTCTTAAAGACTTTTGTGTGTCAGCCTTGCTGCCTGAGTAAAGTTTAGTCCTTCATTGCATTCTGTTCTTAGATACATGTTAAGGTCAATATTGAAATCTTTGAGATCTTGTTCAAGTACATCTTTAAATCGCAGACGTGGTCTGCCAATTGGGCGGCTTCCGTTCTTCAGTACACCATGAAGAAGCTGATGAGGCATTCTGTCAGCTGGCATACGATTGACGTGACCAGCCCAACGGAGGCTGATGAACTTCAGTCTGGTAGAAAGACAAGAAGATCCAGTCAGCCTGAAGAGGTCTTCATTAGTGAGTTTATCTTTCCAGGTTTTTCCAAAGATAAACATGAGGCTTCTGGTGGGAAATGCATTGAGCTTGGATTCTTGTGGTCCGTAAATTGCCCACGTCTCTGCACCATAGAGAAGAACACTGAAAACGCAGGCTTCATACACATGAGCTTTAGTTTGGACACTGAGGTGCTTGTTTTTCCAAACACGCCCGGTGAGCCTGACAAAAGTTGATGATGCAAGACCCAGTCTTCTTGAGATTTCATGGTCTAAAGTGGTATTCTGTGTGAGAGAGGATCCAAGAAACGTTAATATATTATCATCTTGAAGGACTGTTTCGTCAATTGAGAATATGTTGGCTTCATTAGGTTGAGAAAAAGTCACAATCTTCTTCAAACTGATGTGTAATCCAAAATGACTGCACGCTTCTGAGAAATGGTTGAGCAACAACTGGAGGTCATCTTGGGAAGCGGCACAGAGAGCTGCATCATCTGCATACAATAATTCTTGGATGATGTACTTTTTGGCCTTGGAGCTAGCTTTGAATTTAGCCAGGTTGAAGAAGTTGCCATTATGTCTAGTCAACAGAGAAACACCACATTATGGGTGCAAGTGTTGATTGGTGACTCTGAAGACATATGAGAAATACCAAAAAGAGTGGGTGCAAAAACACATCCTCGCTTGACACCTCTTTTTTATAGGAAAAACATTTGACAGTTCGCCCTCAAATTGAACTTAAGCTTTCATACCAGTATGAAAAGACTTGATCAGAGATAGAAGTACGGGCGAATATCCTCTCTTCCTAAGGACTGTAAAGAGTGATTCTTGATCCAACAGATCAAAAGCCTTAGTCAGGTCAACGAAAGCTAAATATACAGGCTCACGTTGTTCCCTAGACTTTTCTTGGAGCTGGCTAACAGCAAATATCATGTCAGTTGTTAATCTTTTAGCTCTGAAACCACACTGTGATTTAGGATACACATCTTCAGCAATTTTTGTAGTCGGCTAAGCAGGATTCTTGCCAGCAATTTTCCTGTAACACTGAGAAGAGAGATACCTCGATAATTGTTGCAATCTTCATGATCCCCTTTGTTTTTATACAGGGTAGAGATTTTTGCACCTTTAAATTTCTGGGGTACTATCTTGGTAACCCAGCAATTGCAGATAAGGAAGTGGATGTGGAATAGGGAGTCAGATCCTGCTCTCAGAAGCTCAGGAAAAATTGCATCAATACCTGCAGCTTTGCCAGGTCGAAGATTCCTGATTTCACTGAATATTTCAGTAAGGTCAGGTAGTACATCTAAATCCTCACGAATTGGAGCATTTGGCAATTTATCGATGTATTCATAATCAGCATCACCAGCATAACCGTAAAGTTCACTGTAGTGCTCAATCCAGCGGTTCAGTTTTTGCTCTCTATCTTCAATAATTGCGCCATCTCTACGTTTCAGCACTCCGCCACTTCTGGCATTTGGGCCAGTAGCAGTTTTGATGGCACTGAACATATCCTTGATGTTTCCAGTGTTTCTTGCTGTTTCAATACTAGTGCCTAGCAAATCCCAGAAGGCTCCACACAACTTCTGACAGTCTTTTGAGATTCAGCCTTTGCAGTGCGATAGTTTGCAAGTGCTTTTCTAGTCAGTCTGGATTTAATCTTTATCATGGCATCTCTTTTATTTGCAAGCAAAGGTTCAAGAAGTTCACGTGAGTTGTTGTACCAGTCAGGGTCATGCTTTTGCCACAGGGCAAATATTTCTAGCCCCGCACTATGTATTGAAGATTTCAGTACTTCCCATTGGTCGTCAAGTGAGGCTTCGGTGTCGAGGCTTTCTATTTTTTGATCAATTAGCTTACAATGTTCTTCCTGGAGCAGACTGTTTGTGTGCCTGACATTTCTATTTTCTTTGATTGTTTTATCTGACTGGTATGGTCGGGGCTCAAGCAGCAGCTCTGACACCACTAAACTATGATCACTGTCACAGTAAGCACTATGGTAGGTTCTAGTATTAAAAACATCCCTCCTGTATTTAGAGCTGATTATCACAAAGCCGAGCTGGTGCCAAGTTTTTGAGCGAGGGTGACACCAGGACATGTAATTAATATTTTCTGCCAATGCATGCGAGAAAGGTCACGTGGGCGTTTGTTTTTTTTTCCGGCAGCCTAAACAAATTGTTTTCGCGTCGAAAATGACCTACTAAATTTTTGCTTCAAAAAGGTAAGTACTTCTCACTCAATGGTGTATTGTCTATGAATTGCCACACTTCTACTATTTGAAAACGTTAGATTTGCCAGTGTTAGTGATAGTAAACATGTTTATTTTTTTTCGCAGCTGATTTACTAACTTTTTTCCAGTTACGAGTACTGTAACTCACTACTACGGAACTTGCACGGGTACTCCGAGCGTTGCGACAGGCGATGGTGAGAAGAAAGAGAGCAACTAATATTGACTTACTGTCACCCTGTTGTAGCAATGGCCAGCTGTACGTTGCCTGCTCAAAAGTAGGCACAAGCTGAAAACTGTTTGTTCATATACCCGACAGAAAAAAACAAAAAATGTTGTCTATCTGCAAGTGTTGCGTTGAATTAACATTGTATTATTGTTATGTCATGCCATGTTCTTCATGCTCTGCTATACCTACATATTATTCGCATGCAGCATTTTCTAACATATTTTTCAGTATACTTTTTATGTATAATTTTCTATTAATATATATTTTCTAATAATATATATTTTCATGCATTCGTTTTTCTTATTGTATCTCATAAAAAGGCTATCATGTTGGCATTATGTTTTATTATTGTAAGGTGCTAATGCTGTATCTGCCTTGACATCATACTGTCTGTGCTGTTATACATATAAACTTTTTCAACACAACCACATTACTGCTGCACTGTTTGTATATACCATGTCAAAACACAGGCTATAGACGAAGAACTGGTGAGTCATGATTAGTGTTTTAAGCATGTAGAAATCTCTATTCTATAAATGCTGGCGATAGCAAAATATCTTGTAGAATTTCTTAAAAGATGCAACATTTTTCAATACTGCCAGTTTGAAGAACTTCCATTTGCCTAGCAATGTCAATTTCATTATCATCCATACAAAAATAGGACAACTCCAATTTGAGTGGGTTGAGACTGATGCATTGTAGACTAGCTGTAAAACAAAACACATTGCAGATTTCCATTGTTTTCCTCAACATTGTTGACATGTATGACTACATATGTGTATGCATAGTCTGATTAGGGCAACAATTTCAGTAGACTGCGTATTTGGAGTTGTTTTACAGTATGAAAGACAACTCTCAATAAAACTCTTGCTGTACGTGATTCTGGTCATGCAGCTAGCGGTGGACAAAGACAGGTAATGTAGCTAGTGGTTCAGGTTTGAGGCCGTCATTCAAGGATGCGCCTAAGACCTTTTTTGCCCAGAGTGCGAGGAGAGTCTCCACGCGCGGCGCTCCGCTTCGGATAAATGAGTTGGGAGTTCGAGGCAATTGATTGCGAATCAATTGAGTGCTAGGAGATTGATTGCGAAGCGATTGATTGCAAGGTGAGCGAAAGGCGATTGATTGCAAGGCAAGAGTGAGGCGAGTGCGAGGCGATTGATTGCGAGGCAAGTGCGAGGCGATTGATTGTGAGGCAAGTGTGAGGCGATTGGTTGCGAGGCGAGTGCAAGGCGATTGATTGCAAGGCGATTGATTGCGAGGCGAGTGCAAGCGCTCGATTGTCAACTGCTTGGCAGGTAAAGACTGATCAGCCAAGTCAAGGATTTGGCGGCAAAAGCACGTGACCGTCAACTGCAAATATAGACGGGTATGAGTGGATGCATGAATCTAAACGCATGAATCTAAAATATTTACTAGATTTTACACGCATCTAGCTGTAAAACACATTTCATATTTCCATTGTTCTCCCCAACATTATTGACATGTATGGCTGCATAGATGTATGCACATGGGCAACAATCAGGGCAAATATTTTAGTAGACTGCATATTTCGAGTTGTTTTAAAGTATGAAAGACAACTTTCCTAATAAACCTCTTGCTGCACGTGAATCTGTTACCGTAGTCGGGTAATGCAGCTAGTACTAATTATAAAATGCAATCCCCAATACCCCCTCTTTTTTATAGTATACAAAGCAACTAAATTACACTATGAATGTCTCTAGATTGTCTACACAGCTGGTGATATTCTAAAGCATGTAGGAGTACCAAATGACAGCTTAGCGGTATGGCGAGCCTAAAAACTGACCAGTGAAAAGCCCAACAATACTAAAATAAACCTCATGCTGAGTATATAATATGAGTATAACTTCAACAGGAGTACAGATTAGTGTAAACTAATTACTCCACTTATACAACATACGACAGTTTTGTGATGGCGGCGATTAACTGTTCGTTTTTGAGCTTCTAAAAGCTTGTAATCACATTTCCACATATTTGCACTTACAACACAGCAGAGTAAGACATGGTGAATCTTTTGATGCCAAATAACTGTAATGTGAATTTTGTTGCAAGTCAGTCTTTAAGTTCATCTCTAAACAAGTAATATACTCTCAACGACTGATACAAAAATGTAAATGGTCTTAGAGTTTGCCAAGATTCAGGAGATGAGCACTTGCTGCTGATTGTCATTCTTAATAGCTTTTCATAGGCGATGATACATTGGCGTTGGGAGAGAGAAGTCCTTAGAAGCCTCTGCCACAAAAAACACATCTGAAGGGGCCAGCTGTGCCACTGCATGTTTAAAAGTACCTTTGCAAAGTGAGCAAAAAAGCTTGAACTCCCCTGGTTGCTTTGTGGAAAGACTTTCTAAAGATAGCCTGGGAAGGTTGGTGGTCAGTCTGTACCGTCACGTCTAAGTGTCCAAATACAAACTGGCAGGGTTGGCTCAGATTGAACCAAGCCAGGGTTTTAACCAAACGGATTAAACCAAGTTGAAACCCAGTTTAAACTAGCCGAAAAAAACCGGTTTTCAAGGTTTTTGTGGTTTTTTGTAATATTTTATGAAAAACATAACAATTAAAGCTTCAAGTGGCTCCTGTATGGTAGAAATGAAATGCCATGTAATTATCAGCTGTGGAAGTGGATTTAGCAGGTAGTAGTAAGGTGGTGGTAGAGGTCAATTTGCAACTGGATGAAATCCTAGCACAAGAATTTAGTGAACTTCATTTTTAAATGCTTTTATTAAAAGACATGATGAATGCTTTACTGGTGAAATATAAAAACCATGTGAAATGTACTAATCCCATCATCGTCTCTAGTAATGCATTAAAACCTTCTCAAGTCTGGCCAGTAAAAGAAGATTGCTTATAAATAGAAATGAAAACAATAAGCTTCTTTTGGGAAAAAAAGCTAGTTTTACAAACTAATATTTCATTTAATAAGTACAAACTAAAGTAGCTGGATTAGTGGAATTCAGTTCACCAAATTTTTTTGTGTTTTGAAAAAGAGACCCGAGTGCTAGAGTTGAGCGGATATTCTCAACATTTGGGTTAATCTATTCAAAATTCAGAAATAGACTGGGTACAGAGAAAGATGGGAAGCTTGTAATTATTTATCGTATGAACAACACCAAATTACACATTCGGTCATATATTGTATCTACTACTACCTTGGGGTTTGGAGGTATAGGGGTTTCAAGGTTTCAGGTTTTTCAGTATGTTTTCAGGAGAAATGAGGGTTTTGGCAGTTTCGGAAAGGTTGGGGGGGGTTCGAAGGTTTTGGAAGGGTCGAGGGCTTCGGAGGGTTTGAAGAATTAGGGGGGTTTGGTATTCTGAGGTTAGGGGGTTTGGGGGTTCAAGAAGTTCAAGGGATTCAAATGTTTGGGGTGTTTGGAATTTGGGGGGTCGAAGGTCAGGGTTTGGGGTTTGACGTTTGACGTTTGAAGTTCGGAGGTTCAGGGTTTAGAGTTTAGGATTTAGGGTCCGGGTGCCCGTGTTTGTATGTCTGTGAGTGCATGTGTGTCCGTGTCTGTATGTGCACGTGCGTGCATGTACATATGTGTATGAGCATGTCCGCGCATTGACAAGCATGTATGTGGATGTACATGTATGTACATGAATGTATGAGTATGTACGCATAAATATGGGTATGTATGAGTATGTACATGTATGTATTCGCTTGTACATGTTTGCAGGTGTATGCATTGTTATGTATGTGTATGTACGCATATGTACATATATGTACATATATGTGTGTAAAGTTATGGGTATTTAAGAGTATGTACTCGTATGTATGGGTATATATGTGTATGTATGTGTATGTACGTGTATGTACCTGTATGTATTTTTAAGTACGTTCATCTACCTGTATGTAGAAGTATGTACATATAGATATGTGTTTGTAAGTGTATGTATAATTATGTTTGTGTATGCCCATGGTTGTACGTAGTTGTACATGTTTGTACGGGTATGTACATATATGTACATGTATGTACAAACATGCATGTGTATTTATGGATATGTACGAGTTTGTACATGCATGTTTGTTCATGTACTTGTTTGTATGTGTATGTAGGTGTCTGTATAGGTATGTATGGGTATGTACAAGCATGTATGTGCATGGACGTGCATTCACGTGCATTTAAATGAATGTACATGCACATATGTTTGTGTACGTGCTTGTATGTGCATGTACGTGCATGTACGATCATGAACATGTGTGTATGCATGACTATGTCTGTGTATGTACCAATAAGTACATTTATTTATATGTACTTTTATGTATCTACGTGTATGCCCGTCTATGCACTTGTATGTACATTCATGCACGTGTATGTGCATCTGTGTAAGTATACGTAGGTGTATGCATGTGTATGTATGGGTATGTATTAGATTGCACATGCATGTATGTGTTTGTACATGTTTGTATGCATGTGTATGTTTAACTATGTGTATGTATGGGTATGTACATGCATGTACGTGCTTTTCCGTGCATGTACATGTATGTACATGCATTTATATGAATGTACATGTATGTATTTATATGTATGTATATGTCCGTGTATGTACATGTATGTACGTGTATGTAAGGGTATGTACATGTTTGTACAGGTATGTACGTGTTTGTATGTGTAAGTCTGTGTAAGTACGTGTATGTGTATGTATGTAGGAGGATGTATGTGTATGTACCTTGTTGTATGTGAATGTACGTGTTTGTACGTGTATGTATGGGTATGTACATGTTTGTATGTGTATGTACATGTATGTGTGTGTTTGTATGGGTATTTGCATGTATGTATTAGTATGTAAAGATATGTATGGGTGTTTACGAGTATGTATCTGCATGTATGTGCTTGTATGTATTTTGTGTGTATTGTTGTGTAAGTATGGATGTGTAAGTGAATGGGTATGTACGTTCATGTCTGTGCATGTACGTATATGTATGTGCATGTACGTGTATTTACGTGTATGGGGTGTGGGGTTTTCTGGGTAACTATGACATTATCATTAGTTTAATATAAAAATATATACAGTATGTCAAATAATTTCTTGAGTACAATTTAAATATAATTCACATACTACTGTTAATACACAAACTAAACTTTACTTAAATGAAAGAAAAAGAATAAAAGTATTATTGTGCGTTCCTTTAGTTGCGGTACTTTTTCTACAGATCGGTGGCTATCAGTTTCATTTCATTACAACATCCCCTTTCCTTAGTGACCTGTGAGACCACTAATTTTCTTTATCTTCACAATATAACCGCCTAATCTGTGCGTTCCTGCGGTGTGGTCTTTTCCAGCTGATCGCATTCGTCTTCTAACTTATGGGTACGGGTCAGTCGCTGCCGTCGTCTTTCCTTCTTTTGATCCTTTTGGTATTCTCAGAGCTTTGTTTCAATTTTATGTTTGTGTTTTGACTCTATTTGACTACTATAATAATCCTAAAATATTTTTGGGGTCTCCTGACCCTCTGTGGGCTTTTTTCCCTCCTACTTGTCTATCATGTTCCTGTGGATGCTCTTTGACTTTTGGGTTCCGGCTCTTTTGTTGTTATTCCTTCATTTTCGGATTTTCCTGTCTCTGTTAGTTTTTTTTGACATGGTTTCTTTCTTCCCCCTTCAATAGGGGCCTCTGGGGGTCACCCAGAGAAACATCTTGTTTTGGTAATATATTTTCTTTTTCTGTTAGGTTTCTTCCTGGTGTGTTCTGCTTTATCTTTATGGCTGGGAGAAGCTCCAGATTTGTGTATAAGTTCTTTGCCTTTCTTGTGGCGCCTTTCATGTTAGGGCGTAGTGCGGGTTCCCTTGACCCAAGAGCTTTACCCAGTTCCGCTTCACAACTCTTGTACAGCTTTAAACCACAATCAATTTGAATGAAGGTCTGTCCACAGGCCTATATCTCATAAGTATGATTTGGGAAGCTGTTTACCAGCCGGTATGATCCAACAAATTTGGCTTGTAGTTTAGGATGTTCCTCTTTTCTCCTTTTTTATTTTCCAGCAAGACTAGGTCTCCCACCGTATATAGGAGAGGCTTTTCTGAGTCTTTCTGACAAACAAAGCTGTTGCTTTCTGAGCAATTTGTGTGCCTCTGCTAGCCAGGCTTGGATTTTGATTGCATATTCATTTTGAGGCACAGGGGCATTTTGAGGTGGTCTCCATTGTAGTTTATCAGAGACTCGAAGTTTTCTTCCAAACATCAAGAAGTTAGCTGTCTCACCGGTCGCTATGTGTGTAGTGCCAATGAATGCCTACATTAGCTGTGGAAGAAGTGTGTCCCATTCATCACTTCCCTTTTGGAGTAGTAGGGCTTGCAGGGGGTCTTACAACATCATATTATTCCTCTCCACCACTCTATTGGCCTGAGGATAGTAGGGTGTAGTATGAGTTTTCTTGATGCCCCACAGGGCACAGAGTTCGGTCATGAAAACAGACTCGATTTGGGCTTCCTGGTCGGTGTGAATTGCCTCTGGGAGTTCCATGCAACAAAATAATCTTTCATCTAGTATTTTGGCTACCGTAGAGGCTGTTGCGTCTGGAATTGGAAAAGCATCCTGCCAACAGGTGAATTGGTTCGGCAGGACTAATATCATCTAATGCTCCTCTCTGTTTTTGGCAATGGGCCCACCAAATCGATGGCCATTTTTTGCCATGGCCTCCCGGCATATATGCGTTGGCGGCCTTTTGAAGTTTAGGTTCCCCCTGCCTTGGCCACCTGGCAGACTTCACAGGACTGTACCGCCTGCCTGACCTGGATGGCCAGTCCTTGCCAATACAGTGAAGCCTAATACGTTGTGAAATCCTATGTATTCCAGGGCCATTATGAGCCACTTTGTTTGTGTTCCAGATTATAGCCATCCGGCTACTCCTGGGGCACACCATACATTGTTTAGCTTGGTCCTGTATGATTATCCGAATCATTATCACCCCATCAGTGTTCACCCTCATGGCTTTCTGGCGTTCGTA
Source organism: Watersipora subatra (assembly GCF_963576615.1). Classification (NCBI taxonomy): domain Eukaryota; kingdom Metazoa; phylum Bryozoa; class Gymnolaemata; order Cheilostomatida; family Watersiporidae; genus Watersipora; species Watersipora subatra. The sequence goes on from NC_088717.1 coordinate 60,553,437, forward strand.
TAATTCTTTTAATTCTGTAGTACCTGTTTTGACTTCTGAGTCGTAAAGGGTTTCATTTAGCACTACTGCCTTGTACAGCTTTCCTACAAGTGCAGGGTCTTTTCTCTGCTGTCTGGACCAATGCTTGGCCTGGTTCTCTTCCTGAGTCATTATCTTAATAACTTTGTCGGCTTCTTGTTCTAACTTCCTGTAAGTTGGCTACCTAGCTCTTTGTTCAATCGCTTTGCATTGTCTACATTCTTCACATTGGCTTTGTCTGCTAAGGCCATCTACATTGCCAAGTTGTTCTCCAGCTTGGTGTTCTAACCGATATGTAAACTCTGCCAAGATTTCCAGCCACCGAGCAACCTGTGCTGTAGGCTCCTTTCTTCGAAATAACCACCGGAGCGAAGAGTGGTCATTCCTCAGTATGAACTGTTGTTACTGCTTTAATCACTGCCAACAGTTCCGTTCGCGTTACCCAATAATTCCTTTTACCAAATGATAAGGTCTTGCTGTAATATGCCACCGCTCTTTCTTGGTCATCATGTTTCTGTGACAGCAAAGATCCCACACCCACCGCACTAGCATTGGTGTCTAGGATGTAGGTTTTAGACAGATCTAGATATTCCAGCACCGAAGCCATTACCAAGAACTTTTTTAGTATTTTGAGGACCCCTTGTTTTGCCTCACTCCACCGCCATGGCGTGTTCTTGCTGGTTAGTTGAAAAAAATGTTTCGCATTTGTAGCATAATTTTGGAGGTATTATCTGTAATATCCAGCAGTTCCAAGAAATGCCTGGAGCTTCATCAAGCTTTTGGGTGAGGGCCATTCCTCTACTACACAGATTTATTTTGGGGTCTACAGCTACCCCTTCAGAACTGACCACATGTCCTAGGAACCGCACCTTGGAACAGAACAGCTTACACTTTGACAATTTAAGCTGTAATCCAGCCCTATAGAAACGGTCCAGCATTTCTCGGAGCTTACTCACGTGGGTCTCAAGTCGGGCACCACCACTATCACATCTAGATACGGTAGTAACGTCTTCAAAAGTAAACCTTGAAAAACTTGTTCCATCAACCGTTGGAACGTGGCAAGAGCCAAAGTGAGCCCAAAGGGTAACACGTTCCATTGCTACAGTCCGCTGCGTGGTATGAATGCCGATTTTGTTTTGGCATCCTGGTCCAGTGACACCTGCCAATATCCAATGGTCAGGTCCAGTGTGCTAAAGTATTGTCTTCTTGACAGCGTGTCCAAGCTGTCGTCAATTCTGGGTATTAGGTAAGCGTCTTGATTTGTGATGACGTTGAGTCTGCGGCAGTCAACGCAAAACCTCAACTTGTTATCTTTTTTGTCACTAGAACCTCTGGAGAGCTCCATGCACCACTCGCGAGCTCGATCAATCCCTTCGACAACAGTTCCTGAATTTGTCATTTGGCTTCGGTTTCCTTTTGAGGGCCCAACTGATGAGGTGATGTTGATGCATAGGACGAGTTCCCTCTATGATAAGAATGGAATGTTCAACTAGAGTCGTCTATCCCACATCGTCATCAGTGGTGCTGAATACCTGGCTGTACTCAGTCAGTAAGCAAGCTAACTATCGTCGTTGTTGTTCATCTTGACAACCACGAAATGCGTTTTCATACACTTGTTGCAAGTGCTTTAGGACCCACTTGGATCTGTCCTCTAGTTTTATGGTCGTTACTGCTGTTTCTTGAAAGAGCTTCACCTCTGGCATTTATATGTCATTTTCCTCTATTACTGTGTAGGTTCCTACCATTTTTTCCAGCAGGAATTCTCAACGGCTGATCTAATGGATTCATAAAGCTAACCACAATCCTGCCATCTCAATGAGGTTGATTGAGGCTAGTAGCCAGGAGTACTTCTCCTCCACTCTCTACTATTTCCACAGAGTAGTAATTTTGAGTTATGATCTGGCACTGCACTGTCATTTCTGCATGAGCCAGAATTTCCACACTTTGGACTAACTAAACTTTGTTTTGTAGCAACCGCCCATAGCGACCAACGCAAGGCATTACCAATTCCTAAATAGTTATGATAGGCTGACTAAAATCCATCCTTGCTAATACTGCTCACAACAAAGGCTTTCTCACATTTCATATTTTGGAAGTGGACAGGCAGTCGTGCCAGTCCATAGAAAGGCAGTCGATCCCAGTCTGCCAGTTGTCCATGTGTTGTACACGGCTCAAGCTGCTGTTTGAAACTTTGGGGTAGCTGGTCAAACCTGCGCTTACTGATCAGGTTGGTATTGCAGACGGTATCTAAATAAAAACAGTACCGGTTTGCCCTCCCCCTTTCTAGGTAAGTAATAGCGAGACCCATGTGGTATCTTTAAACTTTTTGTGATATCTACCTGTGGCTCCAATCTTTCAGTGAGTTTCAGGCCTGATGGGTGGTCACCATAAAGCTTCTGTCTTTCAAGAAGGTTGGGTGAACATCTCCTGATTTTTTTTATTCTGTTTGGGCTGTTTTTGATAAGTTTCCCCTTGTTTGCTTTGAGATGGATCCAACTCTTCGTTGTTGGTTTTGGATTCTCTCATCAGTACCTCATATTTATTTTGAAGCATGCATTCAAACTTCTGGATAGGTTCTGGTTGCCGACAAGCATTACTTGGAGACTGCCAACTCCTATTGGTGTTTCCCAAGTGTCCTTGTCAAACCTGCATAATTTTTTTTCTTATTTGGGAGTGCCCTCTTGCAGCTTGTTGTGTTCTCACTGTAATGTTCTTTATTCCAGTATTGAGTTGCTGTTATAGCAAAATAATTATTCTTGAGTTATACATTAAGCAAGTAAATTTAATATGTAGTTATTCCATAAATAACCAGCTATGTATAATACTATAATGACATAGTAAATTTCATTCACAATGTAATGCATTGATTGTCTATTGTAATGTCCTAACATCACCCTGCTAGCTTGAAGTTGTATAGGTGACTTCAGCGATTAGATTGCCTCTTTGAGCATCTGGGATTGTTTCTGTTGTATTCATTGCCATCAGGTAATCTTGGATTTCATCTTTTTGGTTTTGGTACTGTAGCTGCAGGCAATGATTGTGATTGTGGAAGACTGCTTGGAGTGGTTGGTATTTCAGCAGGTGGTTCAGCATCTTTTGGTGAAGCATGTCTAGGACAAAGCTGTTCCAGATGTCTCTTCCAGATTGGTCCTCTGGGTAGTACTCTAACATTGACTTTTCTGCTGCCAAATACTTTGATAATAACAGCTTCCACCCATTTAAGCTGTTTATTTCTTTTGGGTCTACAGTATAAAGCATAGCATGGTGATCCCACTGTGTAATGATGAACTGTTTTAGTTGATCACTTATCCTGCATCTGTTTGCTTTGAGCTAAGTGAGCTGGTGATAACAGTAATGTATTGATCTTTATTCTGACTTGTCTCCCATTCAGCAGTTCACTGGGTGAGTAACCATAGGACAGTGGCTTTCTCCTATACATAATCAAAAACTCTTGCAAAGCAGACTGAGCTGAGAGATCTGACTTCTTGAGTGCTTGTTTGAAAGATTGAACTAGCCTTTCCGCAGCTCTTGGTGGCTGGATGGTATGGTGCTCTTGTCAGGTGAATGATGCCCCGATTTCTGCACCATTCCTAAAATTCCTCGGAAGTAAACGTAGTTCCATTATCAGACCCTATGGTATGTGGATATCTAAAGTAAGCAAAGTCCTTTTCGAGTAAATCTGTAGTATCTTGGGTTGATACTGAAGTGGTAGCATGTATACATAGATACTTTGTGTCGGTATCTACTAACACCAACCAGTTGATTCCCATAACGTTAATTGCATGGTCAATGTGTACTCTGCTCCATGGTTTTACTGCTGTCATCCAGAGGTGATTTGGTAGACGATCCGGCTTGTTTTGATGCTCATTGCATGAAGTACACTGGTGTGCATTATCTGTAATGTCTTGATCTATCCTGGGCCAGTAAACAGCAGTTCTAGCAAGTTGCTTCATTCTCTGCATGCCAAAGTGTCCAAGATGTTAATGTTGAAGAACTTGTTTTTGTAGAGATAGTTGTATGACAACTCTTGTTCCATACATCAAGCATCCGCTATCAGCTGACAATGACATCTCAAGTTTCCTGAAGTTTTTTACAGAATAGCCTTTAATCATGGTTTCAGCTTGGTTGCCATCATGCTCTTTGGACCATCCATCCTTTAGATATCTCATCACTTTGCTGTGTACCGGATCCTTAGCAGTCTTTTTTTTCAGAATACTAGGATCTGTTGGATACAGCTGACTTCCAATGTGTTTGATTGTACAGACTGTGTCAATATCTTCACCTTCTTTCTCACCATCAAACTTGTCATCATGTCCAATGGGTAAGCGACTGAATGCATCTGCGTTTCCATGGTCAGATGTTTTCCTATACTCAATGGTATAGTCATATTGGTTGAGAGTAAGAGCCCATCTTACCAGTCTGTATGCTGCTATAGCGAGTGTTGCTTTAGTTGGTCCAAACAGCGCTAGTAGAGGTTTGTGATCTGTCACCAAGATGAACTTCCTCTCCATAGATAAACTGATAAAACTTGTTTAGTGCATAGATGATGGATAAAGCTTCCTTTTGAATTTGACTGTATTTTCTCAGAGTATCGTTCATTGTCTTGCTAGCATGAGAAATGGGTCATTCACTGCCATCTTTGTTTTGGTGAAAGAGTACCGCTCTTAGCCCAACGTCTGATGCATCACAAGAAATCCCGGTATCTAAAGAAGGGTCAAAAATTTGCCAACACCAGGTTGTTGCATAGCATCTCCTTCAGCTTCAAATATGCAGTCTGCTGTTCCATATTCTCCTTTCTTGAGTAACCTCTGGAGAATTACTGTAATTGTAGATAGAACTGGTAGAAATTTGTGGTAAAAACTGAATCCATCCCAGGAAATATTTGAGAGTAGCCACATCGGTAGGTGCTGGCATCTTCTTTAAAGCTGTTACTCCACCTTCCTTGGCTATTTTCTGGTTAGAAAGTTGATGTCCCAGGTATTCCACAGTTTCTTGTGCAAATGTGCATTTTTCCAGTCTACATCGTAATCTTCTGTCTTAAAGTCTTTGTAGAATTCTACGAAGGTTCCTCAGGTGATCTTCAGGTGTGTCTCCGCTTACTAAAATGTCATCAAGATAAACAGCAACTCTTAGAAGATCCTGAATTAGTTGTTCCATAATTTGTTGAAAGTATTTTTGGGGCAGAGCTAATCCCAAATGGTAATCTCTTCTGTAGTAGAACTCCTCTGTGCGTGCTGAGAGCTAATCTCCTTTGACTTTCAGATGTCAAAGTTATCTGATTATACGCATCAGCCAAGTCAAGTTTGGTGAAACCTTGTTCTCCTTTCAGCTTTATCATCAGATCTTCTAGTAGTGGAATAGGTTGTCTGCGTGTCTCCAACTGATATTTCACTGTTACCGAGTAGTCTCCATATCCTCAAAGTTTTCTTTTGGTTTGTCCAGACAGCAGTGCTTTTCTAATTGGTACCACTGGTGTCCCATAAGAGTTGAATTGAACTGGTTTCTATATTCCTCTTGCAATTCCGGTATCATAGGCTTGAGCTAAGTCTTCTTGAATGGCAAAAGGCAATTGTTTAGCTTTGCAGAACGTGGGTTGTGCATCTTCTTTGAAGCGTATATCTAATTCAAAATCCTTCAGGCATCCAATTTTGTTCTTGAAAAGATCAGAAAACTCCGAAGTGAGTCTTTCACATGCTGCTCGTAGATTTCCATCAGATTTGATTTGCTTAATCTCCGGCAATCGACATTGGTTGAGTAATCCATCAACTGAGATTTCAAGTTGTCAAATACCATTTTTTCTTAGAAGGTTGAGACTTGGTATTTTGCTTACGACAAAATGTAATTGCTTCTCATGTTGATGTGAATCTAGCTTTGTTTTGACGAGACAGATTGCTAGTATGTCGATCTTGTCTTTTGTTGCGGACTCATAATGAACTTCTGAAGTTTTGAGTGCAGGGCTCCCCATTTTCCTCCAGTTTTCCAGGGATATGAAGTTGTCTCCTGCTCCAGTGTCCATTTCCAAGGTCATTGTGTGACCTTGTAAATCAAGGTTGACATGTAGCTGTAGATTAGTGTTGACGGTTTTGACGGCCTTCACTAAGTTCAGAGGCTTAGCACCTTTTTGCTTTTTGCGGCAGACGACTTCTAGGTGTTCTGTAAGTTTAAAGTGATTGCAGGTAGATTTCCTATATCTGCATTTGGTAGATTTGTGGTTAGACTTTGTTATTCTTGTATATTTGAAAGCTAAACAGCAACTGGCTTACTACATAAGTAAGACAAAAGAGTAAAAGCCTTATTACATAATAATTACATAACAAATGAGTAAGTCAATATGAACAAAGAGTCTGACAGCGGCTATATACAAATACAAAATAATGACTGGTCAATGTCAACAACTAGTACATATTAAACACTCCCACATATTTTTGACATGTTGAGCCTGGCTTACATACTCATCAACTCCATAGCGAACCGGAGGTCTACGTTTGCGAGCAGATAAGCGTCGCTGTTGCCCTTCACCAATGCATTGCCCAGAGAATTTAAGAGTTGTCTGTTCATTTACTGAATGTTCAACCACAATAGATTTCTGCTTTGTATATTAGTCACATGGTTTAAGGGTGTTTGTAAAGTTCGTTTCATCAAATATCACGTCTTGCCTAGTAGTGACTTTACTAGTCGATTTATCAAGCAGGCGGTATGCTTTTGAATGTTTGCTGTATCCTATAAACCCTAGCTTCTGACACTTCTTGTCAAGTTTCTGCCGCAGTTGATCTGAAACATGAGCATAAGCAATACATCCAAACCCCCTTAGATTGTCTATGTTGGGTTTGCGTTCATACCGCTTCACATACGGTGTGAGATCATTTTTGTGTGAAGAAGTGGGGAGCCGATGTCTAACGTAGGCAGCAGAAGAAATGGCCTCAGCCCAGTAGTGCTTTGACAATTTAGCATGGCACAACATTGAACGTGCTGCTTGACACAAAGTTCTGTCCATTCGCTCAGCAACTCCATTTTGTTCCGGTGAGTAGGCTGATGTGAGTTCATGATGAATACCCTTAGATTTCAAGTAGTCAGTAAATTCTTGAAACAAGTATTCACTACCTCTATCTGATCTCAGTGTTTGATTGGTTTCTCCAGATTGGTTGGATGTATACGCTTCAAACTCTTTGAACTTCTCAGGTACCTCAGTTTTGTTTCTAAGAAAATACACAGCACAGCATCTAGAAAAATTGTTTATAAAAGGAACAAAGTATTTGCTACCTCCAATTGATTCTGTTTCCATTGTACAGACGTCAGAATGTACTAGTTCTAGCTTACGGGTAGCCTTGATATCTCTCACAGGTTTGAAGGGTTTACAAGTCATCTTCCCTCCAGCACAGCCTTCAGAGAAGGAAATGTTTATTGCAAGTGAGCTTGTAGCACAGACTATATTTCCTTTGCTCAGTTTTTTTTTCAGAGTAGAATCATTCACATGTACTAAATGTTGATGCCAAATCTCTGCACTAGCAGTGTTTGCATAATGAGTTTCAGTTTGTACACAGTCTAGACTGAACAGCTTATTAGCTATTGATCTCATGGCCCTAACTCGACCACTAGCATCTTTAATCTAACATCGAGTGTGGCCGAACTGAACAATGTACCCTTACCGAGTAGCAGCTCAAACTGAAAATAAATTGCTAGCTGGCTGAGGGATATGAAGTACATTGTAAAATACAGCTGCACATTGAACTCTACGATTGAGCTTTAGCATCACTTTTACAACACCAACTCCCACAGCTTCAACTGTTTGACCATCAACTAGGCTGACCATTTCTATCTGTTCTAGCTTCATGTAGCTATTAAAACTTTCCCTGTTAGGTGTCATATGACATGATGCTCTAGAGTTAATTAGCCAGGGTGAGCTACTGTGCAATGAAAATGTGTTGCCATGATGAGTGGTAAATGTAAATTTATTGCCTACACAGCCATTGTCACTTTCACATACAGTTTTTCTACATTCACCTATTAACTGCGCGTTATGTCGGCGTCTTTCCTCTGAGCATTCTGGTGACATGTGCCCAGGCTTATTACAGTTGTAGCAGAAAACGGGTTTTCCGGCTCTAGGCTGCTTTTTTGATACCAATGCAGAGTCAGATGCACTGGCAGAACTAAATTTATTTGAGTTTCAGTCGTTGCATTTCAACTCTTCATTTATCAATGACTCCTGAGCAAACTCAAGCCTCAAGTTGTCTACTCTTGCTTCTAATGCTGTTGCAAGATGAGCATAGCTGCTTGGAAGGCTGCCTAAGAGCGTGAATACTTGATCTTCTTTAGAAATTGGTACATCGATAGCGGCAAATTTATCAGTAAGTCCTTTCATGTGTTTCAAGTGCTGTTCTACAGGTGTACCCTCCTTCATTACTGTTCTAAAATATTGTTTCTTAAGAAAAGACTTGTTTGTTAGTGTGTTGCGTTCAAAATGGTTTTGAAGCCGCTTCCATGCTACATCAGGTGCTTCAATATCTGCTATTAAGTAGAGAAGTTCAGTACTAACAGACAGAGTAATTACTGAGAAAGCCTTACGATACCTGGATTTAAAAGCAGTTTTCAGCGCTTGATCAGCTGAACTTTCTGGTGCTTTCTCAGTACCATCCACGATATCGTATAGCTCATTTACCAGCAAAATGTGTTTCATCTGAAACTTCCATGTCTGATAGTTCTGACTGTCCAACTTATCTATTGTCCATTTATCACCATTCATTGTAGAATGGGAGATAGAATCTAAGTTCTGGTTCAATAGTCCTTGTTTTACTGTTTCTGAAATCAATTGTTTAACTCCTGGTTCACTAGTCATTGGTCAGTCAGTATAATAGCCGATTGTCTTTGTTCTAATATCAAACTCGTGTACAGCTTCTTTGGTTGCCTGTCTGGGCCCATAACCTGTTATTCTTGTATATTTGAAAGCTAAACAGCAACTGGCTTACTACATACGTGAGACAAGAGAGTAAAAGGATTATTACATAAGAACTACATAACAGATGAGTAAGTCAATATGAACAAAGAGTCTGACAATGGCTATATACAAATACAAGATAATGACTGTGGTCAATGTCAACTACGAGTACATATCCAACAGGTTTTCCACACCGGTAGCATTTCTGTTGATCTGCAGATGTTGATGGTTTTGAAGTTGTCGCCTTCTTGTTTACTACCTTGACAGGATTTGCTGCAACATAGACTGTTTCCTTTGCCACCTTTGCTGCTTCCTCCATTTCTATAGCAATTTCGATAGCTCTGGCAAAAGTAAGATCTTCATCTTTTAATTTGAATAGTGCTCTAAGTATTGTTTCATTCTCGACTGAGCGGATGAATCTTGTACGTAAAGCTTCATCTTGTGCATCGGTAATACTTACAAAGTCACAAGTTGTAGCCTCATGTCTTATTCCTGCTGCTAACTTTTGAATTGTCTCTCCTGAATTTTTTTTCATATCGCTTCAGTAATGATATTTTTCTCTAACGATAAAAGTTCTAAGGTTATATTGAGTCATCATGTAGTTCTCAATATCTTCCATTGTCAGTTTGTTGACTTCTTTATTGAGAGTTTGTTGATCTGACCAATCAGTTAATTGTTAGTAAATAACTTTTGATTGATTGGTTAGAAATATCTGTGGAACTCTGTCTTCAGTAATAGCATTGGCTCCTATGAATGTCCTGAAGCGCAGTAAATAGTCTGTCCACAGCTTTTTATTTGGCTCAAAAACAGTAAAATTAAGAGCAGTTCCTCCTGCTTCTATTTCGGTTTTCTGCGTTAAAAGTTTGATCAGCCGTCTATTTTGTCTTCTCTGCTGCTCCAGCTGCTCTCTCTGTTGCTGTTTCTGCTGCTCCATCTGCTCCTTCTGCTGCTCTATCTGTTCTCTTTGAAGAGCCATCTGTTGAGTCAGCAGTTGAATCAGTTAATCAGTTTGAGTAGACATTGTAGGGAAAATCTAGAGTAGAGTTGAAATGTAGAATGTCCTGCTGAAGAGTGTCCTTGTCACCAATTATATGTTGTGTTCTCACTGTAATGTTTTTTATTCCAGTACTGAGTTTACAATGAATTGGTAAAAGACATCCAAAGTATATGTATAGAGAGCTGTTCTAGCAAAAGTAGTATCCTTGAATTATACATTAAGCAAGTAAATTTAATATGTAATTATTCCATAAATAACCAGCTATGTATAATACTATAATAACATAGTAAATTTCATTCACAATGTAATGTATTGATGGTTCATAGTAATGTCTTAACACAGCTAGTAGGCTGTCCTACTGCTGCCGTCTTTCCATGCTTCTCAACCCTGTGTTTTGAAATTTTTTGGGTTTTCCGTGAGTGAGTGAGACAACTCCTGTGGGGGTGACCCTCCTGTCGACACCCCCAACACTTGAGAGGCTCCTGTCCAAACTGCCGTTCTGGGTGTCTGTCTATGTGCTTACATTGGTTGGCTTGTAACTCAGCCATATCAGCCAACAGCTTCTGCATTTCTTTACTTATACTTGCCAGAGGGTCATTCTGGGCGTGAGGGACATTTAACGCATCTTCCTCGTCTTCGTCTATTTGTCTGATGTGTGAGCTGCCTGGGAATAGTGATTGGATTTGCAGGTATTCACTTGCTGAGTGTAATCCTTCAGCCAGGTGGGTGTAGGCACCGCTAATAAGTGTCTCTACAACCCTGCATATCCCAACGTATTAGTGAAAGAGTCTCGCATTAGGATGTTTCTGTGTACAGGAGGTAGATCTGGGTATGCCACTGTTACTATCTTTTCTACCAATGCAGCATGCTGTTGAAGACTGGTCTTGAAATCTTGCTTCAGGACAGACAAGTGAGCCTGAGCTCCTCTCACAGTCATTCCAAACTGCACTCTAAGGGTTTCAAAAATTTCTTTCACTGTTCCGGCCTTGCCACACTCTTGGGCTGCATCCTTCAGCACTTCCCAAAAGTGAAGTATACTAGCCAATGGTCTCCATTCATTTGCCATAACTACATTTTCAAACTGTTGGATAAAATATTCCACATATCTTGTACCATCAAACTCTGGTGCTTTGAATTGTGGTGGTTCTGGTCGCCGGCCCTCTGCGCGCATCTCTTCCAGTACGTTTGTCAATCTGTCAAGTACTTCTACTTCTACTGCATCAGCTCTTCAGCACTCTTAGTACTCCAGGCTGCCAAACTCTCAAATAATCAATAGTAAAGGTTTTCCGTGGGAGTTATCCTATCCCACCGCTGCCACCAAATGTAATGGATTGCAGGCAAATGCCTTTTAAGTTGTACCCGGTTTGTTACTACCTGTTGTTATTGGCTATGTTGGCTACTGAGTGTTTTGTTCCATAGTCCAAACAACTGTCCTGTTAATATACATATTTTTGTCGGTTTTTGTGTCCTTAAAACAGATACCGTGTCATATCCAATTACCCTACGGATAATCCAGTTTAATAAATAAGACTGTTGCAGGCAAAATATTTGTATTTTATTGTATTGTGTCCAAACACCAACTGCCCGCAATAAAGTTTGAGCTTCTTTTATATACAACCATGTGCGGGTAAAATATGGGCAAATTTGCCCGAACACAGAGAAAACTAGCTAAACGCCGTGTTGGCCAAAGTCTGTGTTCCGGGTAAAATGACAGTATTGTTAGATTAATATAAAAATACATGTATATACAGTAACTCATATAATTTCATGAAAACATTTTAAATATAATTTACATACTTTTGTTAAGACACAAACAAAACTTAACATAAATGAAACAATAACAATAAAAGTGCTATCGTGGGTTCTTTTAGTCGCGGTATTTCTTATTACATCGGCGGCTTTCAGTTTCATTCCATTACACATGCCCCTTCATTGGTGACCTATGAGACCACTAATTTTCTTTATCTTCACAGTATAGCCGCCAAATCTCCAGTGCGTTTCGGTCGTGTGGTCCTTTTAAGGTGATTGCATTTGTCCTCTAACTTATGCGTGCGGGTAAGCCGCAGCCGTCGTCTTTCCTTCTATTGATAAATTTGGCATCTTTGGAGCTTTGTTTCGAAATTATGTTAATGATATAACTCTAATTGACTACAATGATAGTTCTGAAATCTGTTTGGAGGTCTCCTGACCCTCTGTGGGCTTTTGTCCCTTCTATTAGTCCTTCGTGTTCTTGTGGATGCTCCTGGATTTTTGGGTTCCAACTTTTTTGCGGTTCTTTCTTCATTTTCGAATATTCATGTTTCTGTTAGGTCTTCCTGACATGACTTTTCTCTTCTTCTTTTAATAGGGGTCTTTAAGGGTTCACCCAAAGAACATCTTGTTTGAGTAACATGTCTTCTATTTCTGTTAGGCTTTTTCTCAGGTGTTTTACATATATGGACACACACATGCATGCATGTAATGTACATGCACATACATGCTTGTATTTACAGGCACATGCGTTCACATGCTTGTACATGCAGGTAAATATTAAAATATATCAAAACATTCACATACATATCCACATAAATACGTACATACTTGAACATACAGGCATATACCTGTACAAACACGTATAGCTATGTACAACCACATACATATACGTACATGCTCATTCATACACATACAAACACGTACAAGCATGTACAACCATATATATGCATGTAGATATTTGTATATAGCAAAAAACAAATGTACATACTTGTACATACTTGTACATACTCATACATACAAATACATACACACACATGCACGTACACACAAGTACATACTCAAAGATGTGCGTACATGCATGTACCTGCAAGTACATTCATGTGCATGTACATACATGAATGTACAGGTATGTACATGTATGTAGATGTATATACATGTATGTACACATATATACATAAATTTACATGTATGTAAATGAATGTAAAAGCATGTCCGTGCATGTACATGCATGTGCATGTATTTACATGCATGTATATTTATGTATATGTATGTACATTAAGGTGAATGTATGCATATGTATGTGCAAGCATGTACATGCAAGTACATGCTTGTATATGTATGTAATTGCATGTACTCGTATGTTCATGCATGAACATACATGTACATGTATTTACACGCATGTACATGTAGGTACAACATTTTACAAGTGTGTACATGCAAGTTCATGAATGTACATGCATGTACATGAATGTAAAAGCATGTACGTGCATTAACATGCATGTATATGTATGTACCTGCATTTACATGTATGTACACGCAGGTACTTGTGTGAATATGCATGTACATAAATAATCAAAGCATGTAAGCTTTTGTACAGGCCTGTACAAGCATGTCCATGAACAAACATGTATGTACATGCACGTACATGTATGTACAATGTACATGCATGTACAAGTAGGTACACAAATGTACATGTAGGTACAACATTTTATAAGTGTGTACATGCAAGTTCATAAACGTATATGCATGTACATGAACGTAAAAGCATGTACGCACATAAACATGCATGTACTTGTATGTACCTGCATTTACTTGTATGTACCTGCAGGTACATTTGTGAACATGGATTCACATAAATGTTAAAACATGTAAGCCCTTATACAGGCATTTACATGCATGTACATGAATGTACATGTATGTACTTGCATATACATGTATATGCATATACGTACATGAATGTACAGGTATCTACATGCATGTGCAAGTATGTACATGCTTGTAAAGGTATGTGCATGTGTACATATACGAGATATATTGAAGATAATTTTACATGTATGTACATGAATGTAAAAGCATGTGCGTGCATGTTCATGTACATACACGTATGTACATACATGAACATGTATGCACATGTATGTACATGTATGCACATGTATGTAAATGTATGGACATGTATGTAAATTAATGTAAAAGCATGTATGTGCATGTACATGTACGTACATGCATGTACATGTTTCTACATGCTTGTACAAATATGTACATGCCTGTACATGTATGAACATGTATGCAAATGTATGCACATGAACGTACATGTATGTACATGAATGTACATGTATGTACATATATGTACATGCATGTGCATGTATGTAAATAAATCTAAAAGCATGTATGTGCAGGTACACACATGTACATGAGTGTACAGGCATGAAAGTGTAAGTACATGCATGTACATGTATGTACATGAATGCACATGGAAGTACATGTATGTACATGTATGTAAATGTATGCAAATGTATGTAAATGAGCGTAATAGCATGTATGTGCATGTACATGCATGTATATATATATATGTACATATTAATGCATGTACATATATGTACATGGATGTACGAGTATGTACATGCATGTACATGTATGTACATTTATGTACTTGTATGTACATGTTTGCACATGTATGTACATGTATGGACAGGTATGCAATTGTATGGTCATGTATGTAATTTAATGTAAAAGCATGTACGTGCATGTACATGCAGGCACATGCATATACATGTATGTACATGCATGTACACGTTTGTACATGCCTGTACATGTATGTACATGCATGTGCATGTATGTACATGTATACACATAGAAGTACATGTATGTACTTGTATGTACATGTATGTAAATGTATGCACATGTATGTGAATGAGCATAAAGCATGTATATGCATGTACATGCATGTACATGTATGTATGTGTATGCACATGTATGTAAATGTATTTACATGTATGTCATTGTATGTAGATGTGTGTAAATGATTGTAAAAGCTTGTATGTGCATGTACATGCACATATATGCATATACATGCTTGTAGAAGTATGTAATCGCATGTACAAGTAATTACATGCATGTTCATGTATGTGCACACATGTACATGTATGTACATAAATGCACAAATATTTAGATGTGTGCACATGTATGTACATGTATGTGCTTGTATGTACATGTATGTAAATGTATGTACATAAACGTAAAAGCATGTTTGTGCATTTACAAGCATTTACATGTGTTTACATGCATGAAAGTGTATGTACATGCATGTTCATGTATGTTCATGTATGTACATGTATGTAAATGCAAGTACATGTATGTGCGTGTATCTACATGTATGCGCATGTATGTAAATGTATGTACATGTATGTAAATGAGCGTAAAAGCAGGTATGTGCATGTTAATGCATGTACATGTTTGTACAGGCAGGTACAAGTTTGTACATGCTTGTACATGTATGTACATGCTTGTACATGTATGTGTGGTGGACGCCAGGCTAATACTTTACACTTCTTGTAATTATTTTATCATATGTTAGTATATACTTTATATGTCTGTAAATATTTTATTATATGTTTTGTCCTTTTTTTATTATAGCCTTGTAACTTGTTATGCTATCAATTGTCGTTGTTTATGTTGTCATATCAACGCACTAGCTGGCCTAATTATTCACATTGCTAGCCGGTGTTCTTATTTGGTCATGTTAGCTGGAACGGGCAATTTTATTTTATATAAGGGAGCAACGCTCATTTAGTAGACAGAGCAAATGGCCGTACGCTCCTCGGTTAGTGAATTTCCTTTGCTAATAAAACATTGAATAAAATCACACGCAATTTATTTCTGTATGAAATAATCTAGATCGTGCCAAGTAAAGGCCGGTAAATTCCTTTACACTGGTGGCAACAGTGGAAATACGACGAACCTGGCAAGCACCAACTAAAAATTTTGAACTTTAACTCCGACAGACCTCCTGCCCTGCTTGCAAAAGCAGCCTCATTAGAGGAACCCGGAGTAATTTGAAAAACACTGAGTGTTTTGAATCTGGCTAAGATATCTGTACGGCTATCCCCCACATTCTTAGAGAAACTTGGTGTTTTAGAATAAGCAAGTTATCCAGCACTCCAGAGAAGATGAATGGTACTACGCCAACCATCCACACTTTGTAAGGCGCTTGATACTGGCAAAATGGCTTAAGCACTCCAAGTTAGGCCATGATCATCTATAACGATCCCCCTCACAAGGAGAGAAGCTCAAGTCATGTCTCAAAAGAAGGCAAGGAGTGTTGAGCGAGACAAGGACCGATTAGCTGACCCCGTTAGGCAACTTGTCAGATTAAGTCGAAACCCAGAACCGGCCTCCAAATTCAAAACACTGAGTATAATGGCATCGGAACCCAAAATATTTCATTACCAGATTTAGAGAAATCGCAGCTGCAAATAAGTGGGCTGAGGAGGCCAGCACACTGCACCTCAGAGAGGCTCTGAAAAGAGAAGCAGAGTCCTGCGGAAGGGCGGTCGGAGTGGCAGCCATCTTTGAAGCCATCCGAGCTCGATTTGAACTATCTCCCTGACAAGCCAGAGCAGAGTTGAACAGTTTGAAAGAAGAAACTCAAACCTTCCTGCAGGAACACGCCCCGGAAGTTGAACGGCTAGTCCAAATAGCCTACGCTGAACTGCCCAAACTATTCAGAAGTAACATGGCAAAGGAGTACTTCTCAAACTCCCTAAACCATCCTACTCTACAGCGGCACCTTCTAGCGGTACCCACAGAGACTCTCGCGGATGCAGTACGAGCTGGAGGAGAATTTCTCCAAATCAAATCTAGAGAATTGAGTCTGGGCAGAGCTGTTCGGGCTGTAGAAAACTTGGAGGCCAATACAGGACATGGTGCGGTACGCAGTGTTGAACAAGACACCTTGAATGTACTGCTATCCAGAGTAAAGCAGCTGACGGAACAAGCCAAACAGCTGCAAAACAAGCCAACAGGACCTCCAGAAAGTAAGCCTGCCATTTGTTGAGGATGTGGAGGCACAGGACATCTTCGAAAGGAGTGCCCCAATCAGAAGAAAAAAGAGTCAGAAACGAAAGAAGGCTGCAGCAGTAGCACCTACTACTAGCTGCAATAAGGCCCCTGCAGAAACCAGGAAAAAACGAAGTACCGATTCAGCCAAGGCCTCACCAGGATAAACATATCCAAAAAAGTCAGGCCGACCTAGAACTCCACCCCAAGCCACCCCCAAAGCTACCCAGAACACGTTCCAAACACTACACCTAGAAGAGTCAGGCGTGAGTCCTCCCAAAGTAAGCGCTATGCCTTCTTCTCAGGCACCTTGGCGCCCTGTCTCGCAGAGGACAGCTCGCCGCCATCCAAAAAGACTCACCCAGGCACGTTCTTTACCTGCATGAATGGAGCAGCCTCAGGCAGCCCCCTTTGAGCACAGAGAACCTGCGCAAGCACGCCTACTGGGGCGCCCACACTCTACAAGTTACTTCCTCCCGAGTAAAATCGAAGATTGAGCCGTGCTCTTCCTGTTGGATACCGGATGCATCACTAACCTACTGGGAAAACAGGTGTTTGACTGACTTCTCCATGGTATAAGAGAATGATTAGAGGAGAGTGACACCCATGGCCTGCTCGCTGATAGGACTAGGTTACCCTTTTACGTTGTAATCCGGCTATCAGTTAAGCTCCGCGAAGTGAATACCGAAGAAGTTTTCATAGTCAGTCAAATTAGTGAAGACGCAATTTTTGGCATGCCCTTCTTTATGGCACACCAATGCTCGATGGAGTTTGCACGACTCATAGTGAAGGTGGACGGAAAGCCATTGGCTTGTACCGACCGAGCGGGGAAGCTATTCCAGAACAAAGTCCAGTTAATTAGGGACTTGGTTGTGCCAGCTAGAACAGAGGTTGCGGTCAGGTGCGGTTGACCACACAAAATTTCTGCCCAGTCGGAATAATAGAAGGGTACCCTGCAGGCCCGCCTCTAATTACAAGCCTGAACGAGCCCGGAGCAGAGAGAAAGGTGTTGGTTAGGTGTCTCAATCCGAACCCCCAACTCCTGACCATCTGTTCGGAAACCACCGTAGGCACTTACACTAGCGTGGAATCACCTCCTCCCATTGCTAGCACCCCTCCCCTCAAGGGATGCCCTGCTATGCCAATCACCTGAGTCGAGGCCAAGCCACAGATCTCCCAGCATCTCCAGAAATTGTACCAGGCTGCCAGACCCTCGTGCCAGAATGCAGAGCAGGCTAAAAAGAAGGCTATCCTACTTACCAAGTATGGGTCAGTGTTTGTGGGTCAGTATGGGTCGTGGAGCACTCTATACCTGTGAAACACGGGACCCGACCTATTCGTCAACCCCCTCACCACTTAGGGCCTGAAATAGAAGCAGAGGCCGAGAGACAGGTACAGGACCAGTTGGCCAAAGGGTTAATTGAGCCGGCTGGAGGAGCATGGAGCTCGCCTATTGTGTTAGTAAAGAAGAAATATAGAGAATGGCGGTTCTGTGTAGATTACCAAAGGCGCAATGTAGTAACCGAACAAAACGCCCATCTCCTTCCAGAATAGACAAAAGTTTATATGCCTTGGCTAGAAGCCGATATTTTAGTACCCTTGATCTCGTCAGCGGATACTGGCAGGTTCCACTGGACAAAGATGCCAGGGAAAAATCAGCCTTCATCACTCGCTCAGGATTGTGGAAAGAGAAAGTCCTTCCTTTCGGACTGACTTCTGCCCCAGCCACCTTCCAGCAATTGATGGAGAGGGTGTTGCACGGACTCTACTGGCAAACCTTACTATTATACCTGGATGATGTGATTGTTATTGCACCTGATTTGGAGACCCACTTCCAGTGGCTGGAGAAGGTATTCAAGCGGCTGCAGCAAACTGGACTCAAGCTCAAACCAACAAAGTGCAAACTTCTACAGTCTCAAGTGCAGTACTTGGGCCACATAGTAAGTGGCAAAGGAGTTGCCACGGACTTAGCCAAAGTGGAGGTGGTGTAGCAGTGACCAGTTTTGCGTGGAGTGCGGGAACTGCAAGGTTTCCTGGGTACTGTCAGGTACTACCGGCAATACATCCCTAGGTTTGCCACCATAGCGAAACCCCTCCACCGGCTAGTGGGGAAGGAAGAGTCCTGGTGATGGACAGGCGAGGAGCAGGCAGTGTTTGATGCCCTGCACCACGACCTCAACACAGCACCGGTGCTGAGGTGTCCACATCAGGGGAATACTTATATCCTGGACACGGATGCCAGTGGGTGTGGCGTAGCCTGTCACAACAGTATCGCGACCAAGAATGAGTGATTGCTTACTACATCAAAACACTCACACCATCAGAGCGAAATTACTGTGTGACACACAGAGAGCTGTTGGCAGTGGTCAAAGTGGTAAAACCCTTGCGCGCATATTTATACAGGCAGGAATTTTGGCTTCGCACAGACCATGCCTCCCTGAGATGGCTCTGCCGCAGGAAGGAGCCCTCTCACCAGGTGGCGTGGTGGCTAGAGGTGCTAGCCGAGTTCAAGTAAAAGCTAAATTATAAGTATAAGAGATAAGGCTCCACCTTAGCTCGGTTTGATGAGCATTAGTGTCTACGCCTTATGCTGTCGACATGGTCTTGCGACCAGTTAGCTCTGCTAATTTGCACTGACCCCATCAACTCGGCTTTTGTTTGATTCTTGATATACAATTGTTTGAAACTTTTCTTTGTTTTCTTGTTCATATGTATGCGGATGTATGTACTATATATTTGATAAAATAAATCATTCCCACACACACACTCATCTGCACGTACATGCAGGTACAAAAATGTACATGCATGTACATGTATGTACATGTTTGTACAGGTATGTACATGCCTGTACATGTATGTACATGTATGTTTTGTATGTACATGTATGCACATGCAAGTAAATTAGTCTACTTGTATCTAAATTCATGTATAAATATGTAAATGTACGGACATGTATGTAAATATGTTGACATATAAGTAAATTGATGTAAAAGCAGTTACTTGCCCGCACATGCACTTACATGTATGTACAAATATGTACATGCCTGTACTTGTATGTACATGCATGTTCATGTATGTACCTGTATGTACATGAAAATACATATATCTACTTGTATGTACTTGCGTGTAAATGTATGCACATGTATGTAAATGAGCATAATTGACTGTATGTGCATGTACATGCATATACATGTTTGTGCGTGTATGCACCAGTATGTAAATGTATGTACATGTATTTCAATGTATGTACATGTGTGTAAATGACTTTAAAAGCTTGTTTGTGCATGTACATGCATGTATCTGCACAGACATGGATGTATAAGTATGTTAAAGCATGTACATATATGTACAAGCGTGTACAAGTATGAAAATGAATGTACATGTATGTATGTGTATTTTCATGTATGTACAAGCACGTACATGCTTGTACCTGTATGTATAAGCATGGACATGTATGTACATGTATGCGCACGTATGAAACTCTCTACATGTATGTTAATGTATGTAAATATTTGTAAACAAATGTTACATGTTACAATGTTACAAATGTATGTGCATGTACATGTATGTACATGCATATACATATATGCACATGTAAGTTCATATATGTATATGTATGTAGACAAAGATAAAATCCTGTACATACATTAACAAACTTGTACACATCGTTACATGCATGTACATGTATATATATGCTTTTACCGGTAAGTACATGCATGTACATGTATGTTTATGTATGTGCATGTTTGTTCATTTATGTACAAGTATGTACAAGTATGTACATGTATGTACATGTATGTACAGGTATGTAGACAAACATAAAAACTTGTCTATACTTTTACTTTTATGTACATGTTGTTACATGCATGTTCATGTGCATGAATGTACATGTATTAACATATATTTAAATTTATGTACATGTATGTAACTGAGTGTAAAAAATTGTATGTGCATGTACACACATGTACATGTGTGTACATACATGAAAATGTAGGTCCATGCATGTACATGTATGTACATGTATGCACATGGAAGTACATATATGTGCTTGTATGTACATGCATGTAAATGTATGCACATGTATACAAATAAGCGTAATATCATGTATGTGAATGCACATATATGTACATGTATGTAAATGTAGGTACATGTAACGAAAGAATGTAAAATATTGTAAAAGATTGTTAAAGAATGTACATGCATGTACATGTACATACATACATGAGAATGCATATACATGCTTGCACATGTACATACTTGCATGTACATGCATGTACAAATATGTCAATGCATGTACATGTATGCCCAAGCATGTTCATGTACTAACATGTATGCACATGTAGGTATATGTATGTACATGTATGTACATGTATGTGCATGTATGTACATGTATGTACATTTATAGGCATATATGTACACATGTACATGTATGTACTTGTATGTACATGCATGTAATAGTAGGTATATGTTTGTAAATGAATGTGAAAGTATGTACATGTATGCCTGCGTGTTTTCATGTATGTACAAGCATGTATGTGAATGTACTTGTATGTACATGCATCTACATGTATGTAAATGTATGCACATGTATGTAAATGTATGTTCATCTATGTACATGTATGTTCAACAATGTAAATGTTTGCACATGTATGTAAATGTATGTACACGTATGTAAACGTATGTACATATGTACATATGTGTTAACTAATGTAAAAGCATGTATGTGCATGTACATGCACATACACGCTTTTACACACATGTACAATTATGTAAATGCATTTTCATTTATGTCAAAGCCTGTGCATGTTTGAATATGTATTAACATGTATGCACATGTATGTACGTGTATGTACATATATGTACATACATGTACATATGTGTACATACATGTACATATACAAAGACAAATTTTCAATTTTCTTTATTTGAGGCCTTTGAAACATTCATAATAATGTATCTGTAGCGAGATTTAAAATTTTATCCTAGCCAACATGAGCAAATACAAAATAGGTAGAGCCTGGTAGGACTAGACTTTTATCGCAAATAGCTGATGTGAGTACGAGATATATTGACAGATAAATCACGCGTGACATTATTTTGGGCAAGTCTGGGCATGTTTTTTTGGCCTGAGCGTTTTTACCGCGATCAGATTTTTTTTATTTTAATCTTCAAATATCTTGGCAATGAAATCGCCTAACACAACAAACAACATATCAACGGATAGAGAAAAAAATGCTTTCTTTTGAGATCAACTCAAATTTGATGCAACCACATCTTTAACTGTTATTACACATTGTTGTAACCTTGATCTGATTAAATAAAAGGAACTTCTTGTCTGAACATCTAACATGGTGGCAGGGGTGGGATTATAATATGTGATGTGGTGTTTCGGGTGCGGATAATCTCAATGTAACGACTGTATAAGTCTACAACTACTAAGTATTTTGAACCCTTGTAGTCAAGTAAGTCTGTCGCAATGGTATGCCATTTACTCTCAGAAACGCTCTGTAAAATCATGGGCTCTTTTCGATTGGCGAGCTTATGCTTGTTACAGAATTCACATGCTGCTATGTGGGACTGAATATCACTGTTTATACTTGGCCACCAAACTGTCTGTGCTGCCCTAGATTTCCATTTTTCCAACTCCCAATGACCTTCATGTATTGCGGCAAGTATGTCTTCCCTCAGCAATTGTGGAATTACTATTTTATTCTCAGGGAGAAGCATGTTTTCTGCAATGGATAGGTTGGAGCGTACATGAAATAAAGGGTATAGTGCTGGGACAACATCTTTGCTGTATTTGGGCCACCCATCTAGAGTATAATGAAGAGCTTCTACCAGGATGCTGTCTTTTTGTGAAGCTCAGATGATGCTGTTTATTCTAGTGTCAGAAATGGGGAGATTTGTTCTTACTGAGGTGAGATGCTCCTCTATTTCTTTAATCAGTCTTACGTCTGGCACGTCAATGAGGTCTGGTGATCGAGAAAGAGTATCAGGAATGACCATCTGTGGCCCTGGAAGATATCTTGCCACCGAATTATAACGCATGAGACGCATCAGTAAACGCTGACAACGGGGTGGGACTGTGTTCAGGTCCTTTCCGTTAATTATGGGGACTAATGGGTAATGGTCAGTGACTAGGTCGAATTTCACCAAGACGCGCAAGTATTGGTCAAATTTTTTGCATGCCCAAACAAACGCAAGGAGCTCACGCTCTATGTTGAAATAGTTTTTTTGGTCTCATTAGTAGTGTGGGGTGCAAATGACACACAACGACCTTCTTGACACATCAATCCCCCTAAACCATCAGTAGATGCATCTGCATACAAAGAAACTGGGAGTTTGTTATCGTAGTATCTAAAGTGGGGAGAACCTTTAAGACGTTCTATTATGGCCTTCATCGCCTCCTCTTGTGGTTGTTCCCAGGTCTAGACAGTGTCGTTCTTTAGCAGCTTGTTTAGTGGGCTGGCGAGTTGTGAGAGGTTCGGGATGTATAGTTGCATGTAGTTTACCATGCCAAGAAACCGTCGCAGAGTATGAACATCTTTGGGATGACCAATGGCCTCAATTGCTGTCAGCTTGGATGGATCTGGTTTGATGCCACTAGCATCAAACATATGGCCCAGAAATTTGACTTTAGATTGCCTGTATGAGCACTTGTCGTTGTTTAGTTCCAGTCCATGTTCTGCAACTCGCTTCAAAACTACCTCTAACCTCCGATCATGTTTTAGCATGTCGCGACCAAAAATAAGTATATCATCTTGATAGACAACAACTACTTCACATCCTGATAGAATTCCTTCCATGGTCCTCTGAAACAACTCACTGGCGCTGGATATCCCAAATGGTAGGCGTGTGATGAATGTGGTCTGCAGGCTTGATTCCTCATCGAGAGCTATTTGGTGGTAGCCGCTGCGGGCATCGAGTGTTAAAATACTGTTGCAATGCTAAACTTGGCTGCCAGTTCTTTGCAGGATGGTATTGAATAATTTTCCCTAACTACTGTGTGATTGACAGCCCTAAGGTCTATGCAGAGTCATACATCGCCAGGCTTTTTCTGGACAGGAACTATGGGAGAGCACCACTCAGTGGGTTGTGTTACCGGTTTAATGATGTTTTGACTGAGCATTCTATTTAGTTCTTTGTCAACTTTGTATAACATTGGGAAGGGGATGCGATACGGGGCATTGATGCAAGTAGGTTTTATGTTACTTTTGAGGTTGATGGTTACGGGTTTCCCTTTAATCTTACCCAACACAGCACCAGGCCAAACCGCAAAAGCCGTGCCACACCCGACAGCACCAACCACGGAGCTGATGACCGCCATATGCTTAACCGCATTCCTAGACAAAAGGTTAGATCTACAATCAGCTCTCAATCAACCTCTCAATCAGTTGACATCTAGTTCTTCTGTTTGAGTACGAACCAATAGGTGGTTGAAGTAATCCAGAAGCTTCTTAGAAACCATAATAAAATCCTTCTTCTCGTTATCATCAGCAAATGTAAATGTTTCATAATATTGTTCAGCATCCCCACCTATAGTGTATAGGAGAGTTGCTATCTGTATACCACCATGTGCTTACTGGTGTGTAACATAATTTTTCTAAACCGATTAATATTGTTATCTGTTGTTTTTTGTTGTAAACATTGTTTTTTTGGGTTTACATGCTCTTTTAATGCAGCTTATACTATTGTTTTGTAATTGATTTGATGGGGAGGATGTTGGCTGTACATAACTAACTCATCTACTATTCTACAAACTCTATTATTATTAAGTGTTACTACACATTGTTGTAAACTTGACCTGATTAAATAAAAGGAACTTCCTGTCTGAACATCAAACAGTATGTACATGCGGGTAAATGAATGTAAAAGCATGTATGTGCATGTATGTACATGTATGTACTTGTACGTAAAAGTATGTACATGAACGTACAAGCATATGCAAGCATCTAAATCAGGGGTTGTTAACCAGTGGGGAATTTCCCACCGGTGGAAAATTCTCAAGCTTCAGATTGAGAATATTGATTACGCGGATTTCAAGGATATAGCTGTTGTACTGTATTTTCACAACATACATGTTGCAGATACATGCTTTGATTGTGAGTAAAACTGTATTAATACGGAAACCAAGCCTCGTGATGTATCAAGCAGCTAATTGGATAATTAGTCCGCATCGCATCAGCTATGCATCACTACCATATATATTACTGAGGCATCATGACTACTAAGCATGATCATAATCATGAGCATCAAGATCAGGCATCTCAAGATCATGGTCATGAGCATAATCATACTACTAAGCGTTCATGACTGCCAACTTTGTACTGTGCTGTTATTATTATAATTGAAATACTCTATTGTTATGTTTATCTTGAACTTTATTTTTCCATAAATAAAAAGTATATCATGACAAACTATCCATAAAACATGATTTCTATCACAGTTCAATTAATAATTGATTCATTTTGACTGTGCCATCTGAAAATCTTCCTCCTACAATCTGAAAGTACCACAAAAATACCACAATTTTTGGCTGCTAGAGAAGGGGAAATCCCGAAGTGTGGTTTGTCAAAGTTGGAAATACGCTGAAAAGTTTAAGAACCCCTGATCTAAATGCATGTACATGAATTCGTATGTACATGCATTTACATGTAGGTACATGCATTTACATGTATGTACATGTATGTACTGTAATGAAGCTTTGCACTTGCCTCTTGCTAGTATAGTGACATACGGCACTTGCATGCACTACTATAAGGCAATTAGTACAAGTTGGCTGACTTTACCAACTGTGATTAAATAAATATGGCTGTATTTGCGTACTAAGTGCTATAGTCAGTGACTCCGAGATACCTGTGATTAGTTGAATGCCAAAGTAGACCAATCATTACACCAACAGAAAACAGTGTTCAGACCAGTACAACAAAATACGTTACCTAATAAATAATCATATGCCACTGATAAAACATAAACTCACGTTGTAGACACACGTACTCAGGAGACTTTACGTACATTAATAACCAAAAAGAATGAGCACATTAGCTGTTCCAGTCTGCCATGAAATAAATCAACTGAGTCACATTTCGATCCTTGTAAAAGCTCTCTCTTTCCTTTTTAATACCTCAGCTTTCCTAAAGAGAAGAAAGCTAGCGATTTTCTAGTTACCCTAACCTTAGCTCTTTTATAAGGCGGTATTCATAAAGAATAATGGTAACTTCATTGCTTACAGTTGGCAAACAAGCGTGAAACACAGGCTATTATTAACTTTGCACAATTTCATGAAAAATTAGCTTTCAAGAAAGGCAAAGACTTGCATTTGACAAACAGCGTTATATTAAAGACATGTAAAAGCATAGCCTGACCACATAATTTCAGCACAGTACATGTATGGAGATAAAGTGAAATCATGTATGTGCAATCACTTGCATGTAAATGTATGTACATGCATGTACATACATTTTCATGCATGTACATGCGCATACATGTATGTTCATGCATGTACATGTATGTAAATGTATGTACATGTATGTAAATGAATGTAAAAGTATGTACATGCGTGTACATGCATGTACAAGTATGTACATGCATGTACTTGTATGTACGAGCATGTACATGTGTGAACATGTATGCACATGTATGTAAACAAACATAAAATCCTGTACATACATTTACAAGTGTGTACAAGTCTGTACATGCATGTACATGTACATACATGCATGAACAGGTATGTACTTGCATGTACATGTTTGTACATGTATTTACATGTATGT
Source organism: Watersipora subatra (assembly GCF_963576615.1). Classification (NCBI taxonomy): domain Eukaryota; kingdom Metazoa; phylum Bryozoa; class Gymnolaemata; order Cheilostomatida; family Watersiporidae; genus Watersipora; species Watersipora subatra. The sequence continues at coordinate 60,579,964 of NC_088717.1, forward strand.
ACATCTATGTTCATGCATGTACATGTATGTACACATATGTACATGTAAGTTCATGTATGTACATGTATGTATATGTATGTACACATATGTACATGTATGTAAATGTATGTACATGCATAAAAAAGTAAAACATGTATGGCCATGTACATGCACGTACATGCATGTACATACATGTACAAGTATGGAATTGCATGTACTTGTATGTACAAGCATGTACATTTATGACAATGTATGCACATGCATGTACATGATTGTATGTGTATGTACATGTTTTTACTTGTGTATACATGTATAAACATAGATGCATGTGTATGTATGCATATGTAAGTGTATATACATGCATGTACGTGTATGTAAATGCATGTACTTTTATGTATATGTATGTACATTTATGTAAAAAGTTGTATATGTATGTACATGAATGTAAAAGTGTGTATGTGGATGTACATATTTGCATTTGTATGTACTTGTAAGTACATGTATGTGCGTGTATGTACAAGTATGTACATTAAAGTACAAGCATATGCAGGCATCTAAATACATGTACATAAATTTGTATGTACATGCATTTACATGTACGTACATGCTTGCATATGTATGTACATGCATGTACATGTATGTACATACCGTAATGGAGCTTTGCACTTGCCTCTCGCTAGCATAGCAACTTAGAGTACTTGCAAACACTACTATGTGACATCTATTACAAGTTGGCTGACCTTAACCAAATGTGATTAAATAAATATGGCTGTATTTGCGTACTACGTGCAATAGTCCATGACTCCGAAATACTTGTGATTAGTTGAGTGCCAAAGTAGACCAATCATGAATACCAATGAAAAACCGTGTTCAAACCAGTACAACAAAAACACATTAGTTAATAAAAAACCATTTGCCACCAATAAAACATAAACTCACATTGTCGCCAAGCGTGCTCAAAAATCTGTACGTACTTTATTGACAATTATTAAAAAAACGAGCACCTGAACTGTTACAGTCCGCCATGAAAGAACTCAACTGGATCACAGGTCAATCCTCGTAAAAGCTCTTTCTTTCCTTTTTAATACATCGGCTTTCCTAAAGAGAAGAAAGCTAGCGATTTTCTAGTTACCCTAACCTTAGCTTTTTTAGAAGCCGGCATTCATAAGGAATAATGGTAACTTCATGGCTTACAGCTGGCAAACAAGCGCAAAATACTGGCTATCATTAACTTTGCAAAATTTTGTGACAATGTAGCTTTCAACAAGGGAAAAGACCTGCGTTTGACAAAAATCATTATGTTAAAGACATGCTAAAGCATATCCTGAGCATGTAATTTCACCGAAGTACTTGTATGGAGATAATGTGAAAGCATGTATGTGCATACACTTGCATGTAAATGTATGTACAGGTATGTATATGTATGTATATGTATGTACCTGTATGTAAATGAGAGTAAAAGCATTTTCATGCATGTACATTCATGAACATGTATGTACATGCATGTACAAGTAATTACACACATGTTCATGTATGTACATGCATGTACATGTAAGTACATGTATGTACATGTTTGCGCATGTATGTACATGTATGTACTTGTATGTATACGTATGTACATGTATGTATATGAATGTATTTGAGCGTAAAAGCATGCATGTGCATGTACATGCATGTACATATATGTACATGGATAGACAGGTATTTACTTGAATATACATGTTTGTACATTTATGTGCATGTATTTACATGTATGCACATGTATGTACACAAATGTACAAGTATGTACATGTATGTAAATGTATGTACATAAATGTAAATGAATGTAAAAGTATATATATGCATGTACATGCATGTACATATATGTACAAAGACGGACAAGTATGTACATGCATGTACACGTATGCACATTCATGTGCATGTAAGTACATTTATGCACATGTATGTACAAATATGTACATGTATGTTAATGTATGGACATGTATGTAAATAAATGTAAAAGCATGTACATGCATGTACATGCACGCACATGCATGTATATGTAAGTACATGCATCTACAAGTATGTACATGCATGTGCATGTATGTATATGCTTAATTATCCATGTACATTAATATATGTACATGCATATACATACATGAACATACATGTACATCTATTATGTGCATCTTGTTATAAATAAATGACAAGTTTTGCATGTATTGTTTGGTGGTACAAGAACAAGTAGAGGTACATGCAACAACATAGATTGATTGATTTGAAAACTTAAATTCAAACCATAGAAATAATAAACCCTAGATATGCGAATAATCAAAACAAGTGAGGCCTATAATTAGCATGTTTCCTCATTCAAAGGTAGTTCCACCTGCTTTTAATTCCTAGATACCAAAGCTGACACAACTTGATCAATACTTATCATCTGTATTCTCTATGACATTAGCAAGATAATACATTGACACCTTTGATATGTAATATTCTTCTTTCTGGGTTTGAAACATAACAAACCTCTATTTATGGCAACATAAGCTCATAGGAATTTTGATAGGTTTAGAGTGAATGATTCGGAGTTGAGTGATGCTGAGAAAACCTTTTGGTTACAGCTCTCTGATTCGCTATTATCACCATCTACCTCACAAGTGACCTCTATACCACATGGAACCACCCGCTCAAGAGCTTCCCCCAGTGATGATGAGCAGGGTGAGTTTGATTGCAAATGCTCATTGTTGTTGGTACAGGATGATTGTCAATCTTAGTGTGACAATAGGAATAGATAATGTCTGAATGTACTGATTTTAACCAATGCAAGTCACTGCACAAATAATTTAATCGTATATCATTCACCTGATATCTGATGGTAAAAACATCATTGTCTTACTGGTGAATATTCATGATGGTGCTATTTTTTGTAGATGTAACTTGTTTTGAGCCGCTTTTTGCTTCAAAGCCTGTTAGAAATTAAAACTCTCAAATTATCTAAGGCTGAATCTATACACCAACTGTTTAGAACACCTTATTCGGCCAACTCAGCTACACCAGCTGTTTAGAACACCTTATTCGTCCAACTCAGCAAACCATAAGAAACTGACAAAGGCTGTGGCGTCATTCATATTGTAAAGGCCTGGCCCCGGTAGCTGAGCCAGCCTTACTATCCTAACAAGCCGGTGCAGCCTGAACTCTGGGCCTTCCCCTCGTCGGCCTGCCTGACACACCTAGTGGTCCGATCAGGCCGCGGCTGTTGCCCAATCTCAGGCTCACTTGGAACACTAACACAGCCTGCTCTCTGAGTTCCTATCTTGGCTAGTCTAGGTCCCGGACCAGCTTACTGTAGGGCCTGATCTCTAATGCTATCGCATCTCTGATCAGGTTCAGTGGTAGCGTAGCCCAACCCCTAGCCTTCCTTAGGTATCTCTCAGGCAGTTCTTATCCGGAGCCAGATAAGTTCTGGTAGAATGGTCCTGTCTAAGCCAACTAGGCAGGCATAAACGTAATCAGTCCGTGTGAGTGAATTTAGTCTATTTATTATATATAATCATGAATACATGTGTAAAACAGCATCAAACAGTATCGAGCTCGCAATAATTATCCCAATGAGGTGGCTTGCGCCTCCTCCTTATATATGGGTCTTTCTCCGCCCACTTACATAATAATTACATAACACCTAAATGTGTTGTGGCAGGCCTGTGTGGCAGGCCTAGATACAAAGTGTTATATAATAGGATATAATAGAAAAGCACACATAGGGTTTTAATAATGAACACTGATATCTAAGGATAAGAGCATAGCTAGTACATTTGTCCAGTCTTCCACACTCTCCCTCAATTGTTCAACCCGGGGTTAACAATTAAGGAAGGTGGAGTCGAAAGAAACCTATTCGTATTGGCGGGCGCAGCTCCTTAGTCGTTGTACCTCCTGTTGACTTGCCCAGGCCAGCCGGTGGTATTGTTGGTATTCTCTCTCCTCTCGTTCGGCGCGGCGGAGGTAGCTCTCTCGTTTGTCAGTGTGGCGGGGCTTTGTACCTCTGCTGGCTGGAATGCGGGTTTGGGTGCCCGAGTCCATCTCTATTCCCTCTTTGTCAGTGGCGCTGGCGTATACCTCTAGTACTAGCTCCACTTCTTTGGTCTTCCCCGGATCTTTCTCTGGAGCCGGTGCAGGTAGGGGGCTTATCTCTTGCTGGGCGCTCATCCGTCTAGCCTTTTTTGGGATTGTATACTCTTGGAGAAAGGATCTGCCTGGTCCCTCTTTGTCCTTCGTTGCCTGACAATTATCTATCTTGATCGTCAGGTTAGGGAGGCCTGCCCTTTTGGTTAAAGCGATTTCCGGTTCATGGCTCTCCGCCGTCTTTGCTGCGTAGGCCCTTTTCTCTTCTGGCCTACTTTTCGGTTCGCAACCCACCCCTTCCCATCCTTGACAGGCAGGCAGGTGCCAAAAGAGGGGTGGTTCTCCCATTCGACATGCTGGCAGAATTCTGGGAAAGACTCCTTGTCTACTTGTTACACCACGCACGGGTGGTTCTCTGAGTCCTTTTCTTTTTGCTGATGTTTGTAAATGGTGAAGAAAGAAGAGGAACTTTTCTGGCATTGACACCAAAAACGCCAGTAATGTTGTCGAGTGTGTCGCCGAACCACCCGGCTCTCCTTATTTTTGAAACTGCACAGGTGACATTCCCTCTTCTCTCGATCTTCAGCAGCCTCCATTTTCTGGTACAACGTGGGGGTATACCATATATCCCTTGCCGAGATCTTCCATTTGGCTGGAACTGGCTTATCCGTATCCCTATTACTTTTGTCTGTCCTGGTATTGGACGGAAGATCTCGACCGCGCCTAACCTCGGTCTCTAGTGGAGGCTTACCCGGAGGTAGTGTCACTCCACTCCCCATCTGAGAGCTCTGGCCTGTGGTCTCACGTGTACCTTTATTTAGGTCACACCTACCCTTGGGCGCCCTGCTCTCTCGTTTTCCTTTAAGTGGTAATGTTTCTTCCAATTTTTCCGGAGTCAGGCTTCGTGATTGCCTCTTTTCATTTGGTTTGGCCAATATCTGTATAATCCATACGTTAGTGATACTGCCTTGGCTGGGTTGTGTCCCTTTGTATGCAATCGGTGCTATCTTCTTGTCCGTCTTCATATTTTTAGGAAATAGGCCTGATCCGTGTTCTTGGCCTGGCCTCTCGTGCGTGGTTGGTATCTCTGTCTTTTCCAATATGCCGTTGAGTTCAGCCAACAATTGTTGTAATTCTTCGTCCTCGTGGTCTACGCTTCTATTATCCATGTAAGCATGGCTGAGATGATTGCGGACTGGCTGAAGCAGTTGACTATCTCAGAGTAAGTTGCGAATGGACTGTCCAGGAACAGCGCCAAATTTAAATGAGGGTAATGGCGGCCAGTTTCCGGTGGGATCTCGTCCTTGACCCCCGGTCAGCTCTATCGCCGGTATTCCTCGAGCCAGATTGTGCCTGGCTGGAAAATCTCTCTACTTTCGAGATCTCTACAGCCTCCGTGATCTTCGCCCCCTCTTCCAGGACTTCTCATTCTTCTTCTACCGCCCTTGCGGTTTGGTCTTTGATGGTCAACGCCTTTTCTAATTCCACCATCGATTCCTTCAGAGTTAAGTATTGTATTTTTCCTTCCTTGTCGAGGCTAATGCTTCCTCCCTCGAGCAGCCTCTCTATCTCTCCCACCCGGGCTCTTAGCGCTTCGTATCTTTCTCTAGCCACTATGTCGCTCCTAGCTTCTTCAGAAAGCCGTGAATTGCCCAGGCCTCCACTCTCGGGATCAATCTGGTGGCATACTGCCTGCCAGTATCATACGGGCGGTCCTGTTGTTTGTCGGGGTCTTCCGTCCCCTTCGGCTCTACCTGAGTCTCTCCCCCGGCCGGAATTGGTCTAGAGTCAATGGAGGGTGCCGGATCTACTTGCTCGGGTCCTCTGAAGACCTGGGGTCCTGATATCGACGTCCTCCCCATTTCTTCCCTTATCGAACCTGGCCTGATAGGCTCAACTGTGGCTATTGGGTCGGACTCGGGTTCCGGGTCGTCCTGCTCTATTCCCGGGGGAGCCGTCGGGTCAGGGGCTTCATCGTGCTCTCCCCTAGTGCCGTTGTTCACCGAAAGAGGACTCTCTCCTTCCGTCAGGGCCTCCAGCACTCGTCTCTGGAACATCTCCCTGTTAATCGTGGTGGGGAGAAGGTCCATGTCTCCGTGCTGTAGGAGTGGTTGGGGAAGAGGTTCTCTTCCGCTGAACTCTAGGGTGGGCAGCAGCTCCACCGGTTTTCCCTCCCTTCTTTTCTTATTCCCGGTAGCACCCCGCATATTGGGTTGTCTAGCAGGCTCTCTGGTGGCCGGGGCCCTACCATCTGCCTCTGGGCACGCAAAATACGACTTCAGTCTTTCCTCGTTTTGCACGGACACCTGATCCTGCCTCTCCACTTGGTAGGTATTGTTGGCATGACATTTGGTGATTGTATACGACCCTACATATTTGGGCTGCAGCTTGGGGTTTTCTCCCCTTCTTCGCCTCTTGTTCACCAGTAATACCAGGTTTCCTACCTCAAACAGTGGTGGCTCCTCGTCATCCTCGATCCTGACCTTCATCTGTCATTCACGAAGGATCTCGTACGTCTCCTCCAGTCGATCGGCCAATTCTAAGACGTAGGGCTGTATGGCCTGGCTGTCTGCGGCAGCTGGTTCTGAGAGCTGGTCAGGCAGTCGGAGTTCCCTACCCATCATCATAAAATTGGCGGTCTCTCCCGTGGCGGAATGGGGTGTGCCTCGGAAGGCCCTCATGATTTGGGGTAGTAACAGATCCCATTCGGTCGGTCTTCGGCGGAAAAGTAGGGCTCTCAAAGAGTCTCCTAGGCTTCTGTTGTTTCTCTCCACAATCCCATTGCCTTGGGGGTAGTACGGGGTGGTCCGCGTCTTGCTGACGTTCCATAGTCCACACAACTCGCTCATGAGCTTGGACTCAAACTGGGCCCCTTGGTCAGAATGCAACTCCTCGGGTAGGCCAAAATAGCAGAACACCCTTCTATCCAGGGTCTTGGTTACCACCAGGGCAGTTGCATCCGGAATCGCTATGGCATCTTGCCATCTGGAAAAGCGATCACTAATTATTAGGATCCAGTTATTTCCCCGGTCAGTCTCTGGCATCGGTCCCACCAGGTCGACTGACAACTTCTGCCAAGGTCGTCCGGCATATACCCGGTGTCTACTTTTTGCTGCGTGGTTTACCCCAGCTTTTGCTACCTGACAAACCTCACAGGTTTTGATGAGGCGTCGCACGTCTGCGTTCAACCCCGGCTAGTACCAGTTTAGTAGTATCCTTTTTGCCGTCTTGTGTACCCCTGCATGGGCCAGTCTGTGCGTCTCCCAAATCACCCTGTTCCGGTCTGCCCGGGGGCATAGGGTACACCATTGAGAGTGGCTGTTCGCTGCTAGCCTGACTTCCAGGACCCCGTTAGTTGACAGCCTCATGGCTTCTCATCTTCTGTGTAAAATCCGGAGCTCATTACTCCCCCGGGTTAACTCTTCCTCCGGTAACTCCTGGTTGTTTTGTATGGCCCACTACATTCTAGCCACGGCTTGGGTCCCTTCCACTTGGCACTCTGCACCAACTGGCAAAAGTTTAGCTCGCCGGGTAGCTTGATGGCCGCCACCGTGTTGGATTTTCCTTTCAGCATGGCTTGTTTGCTCAGACCCCCATCTCTTTCCTCTATCCTTGTGCACTGCTGGCAGTCTTCTGGACAGGCTTGCCGGCTCAGTCCGTCGGCGTTTCCGTGTTTGATTTCCGGCCGGTGTTCCAATTGATATGTGAACTCCGACAGGATCTCCAGCCACCGGGCCACTTGAGCCGATGGTTCTCTTCTTTGGCACAGGCATCTCAGGGAGGCATGGTCCATACGGAGTACGAAATGTTGCCCATACAGGTAAGGCCAAAAGTGCTTGACGTCTTTTACCATCGCCAGGAGTTCCTTACGGGTCACACAATAATTCTGTTCTGCTGGGCTAACTGTTTTACTGTAGTAGGCTACTACCGTCTCCCTACCATTCTAGTTCTGAGACAACACAGCTCCCACCCCCACATTGCTGGCGTCGGTGTCTAGAATATACTTGTTCTTAGGATTGGGATATCTTAAGACGGGTGCCGTGATCAGGCCACGTCGGAGTGCTTCGAATGCTGCTTGCTCTACGTCGCCCCACTGCCATGGTTTCCCCTTTCCTGTCAAGACAGTGAGCGACTTGGCATTAGTGGTGTAGTCCTTTAGATATTGCCGATAATATCCGGTGCTTCCCAAGAAGCTTGTAGTTCCTTCACATTTCGTGGAACTCGCCATTCCGCCACTGCCTTGACCTTATCCGGGTCCGTGGACACCCTTTCCGGGCTCACTACATGGCTGAGGTATCTCACCTTCTGGAGGAGCTCGCACTTAGAGGGTTTTAGTTTCAGCCTGGCAGTTGCCAGTCTCTGGAAGACTGCCTCCAAGCGGGCCAGGTGAGTCTCGAAGTCGGGAGCAATGACGATAATGTCATCCAGGTAGCGCAAGAGAATTTTCCAGTGGAGCCCTTGCAGTACCAACTCCATCAATCTCTGAAAAGTGGCGGGGGCCGACGTCAGTCCGAACGACAGCACCCTCCACTTCCATAGTCCAATTCACGTTGCAAAAGCAGATCTTTCCTGGGCCTCCTGATCCAAGGGCACTTGCCAGTACCCACTGGTCAGGTCTAGCATGCTAAAAAATCGACTTCCTGCCAGGGCATCCAGGCTCTCGTCGATTCTTGGGATCGGGTAGGCGTCCTGTTGGGTTATGGCATTCAGTTGCCTGTAGTCAATGCAGAACCTCCATCCGCCATCTTTTTTCCGTACCATAACCACCTGAGAGCTCCACGCCCCATTGGCAGGCTCGATCAGGCCCTTTTCTAACAATTCGGTCACCTGTCTGTCTGCCTCTGCCTCCTTGAGGGGTCTCAACCTGTGAGGAGGTTGTCTAATAGGTCTGGCTCCTTCTATTAGTGGTATACTATGTTTCACCAGATTAGTTCGCCCTACGTCACCATCATATTTACTGAATACGTTCTGGTATTTAGCTAGCAGGGCAGGTAGTTTCTGTCTATCCTGGTCGTGTGAACAACCTCGGACAGGCCTGATCGTATAGTTCGACCAGATGCTCAGGCACTACTCTCCCGGCATGTACAGTCACACACCCTCTGCCCTGATGGCGGTGTATGAACCTATCACATGTCCGGCCGCCAGCTCTATGGGGTGATTACCCGGGTTCAGGCACTGCATGGCCACATCACCCTGGTCTCCGGGTTGATTCAGGCTACATGCCACGGGAAGGTGCGGGTCGGAGCCTTCTATTATACCTACTGGTACATAATTTCTGGCCGAGATTCTCCCCGCCACCCTTATCTCGGACAATGGTGGAATGGTGACCTTCTTCCAGGTATGTACTTTAGACACCATTAACCTGCCGTATTTGTCGGTGCAGGTGAGCTTTCTGTCTCCGATGGAGATGACTGGTTGGTCAAATTCCATGTTGCATCGGTGCGAGATCAGGAAGGGCATTCCCAGAATGGCATCCTCGCTGATCTGACTCACAATGAAATTCTCCTCAATCGTCACATCGCGGATTATCCCGGTTAGTCGGATTAGCCCGTACAACTGGAGCTTACTTCCGTCCGCCATAAGTCCATACCGGTCATTTTCCTCGAGCTATGCTTTTACCCTCTCCAGCATCCTGTCAAATACTTTCTTAGACAACAGGTTCATGTTGCAGCCGGTGTCTATGAGGAAAAGCAGGTCTTGTCTCTCCATCTTCCCTGGCATGAAGTAACTGGACGTAAGGGACTTTTCCAAGGCCCCAATCCTTGGTAGCTCCCCCATTCCGCAGGCATAGTTATACGCCTCTTCGGAATATCTTTTTCATGGATGACCCCGAGGCCTGTCCGGTGGTGGACTCTCTTTGAGCTGGTTTGCCAGGCTATCCTCGGGAGTAGCTAGCCTTGTGCTCTCCCCGTATCGGCCTGTCGGACCCGACACCGGACTGTGGCGTTGGCCTGGGTCTCCACTCCGGAGGGGGCCGACTTGGTTCGGCTCTCATCCCCCCTCTAACACTGATCTCGTGGGGTGGTAGGCTCGATCCAAGCCCTCTCCATTCCTGGATCTGCAACCCCCTGGTCTCTGGAAGTGCTCCACCATAGCTGGGTCCTCTTCCACTCCCGATCTGGAGGGTACAGATCTCTGGAGAAGCTTAGCTCCTGATGAGCTGGCTCTCGCTCCCAATCTACCCTGTCCAAATCTCTAGAAAGGATCAGCGCCAGCTGGGCCTTCTTCCCCCGACCTAGGTCATTCTTGTTTATGGAAGTGTTCAACCGAGGCTAAATTCCCCCTCCTTCCCGATCTGCACTTAGGTCTCCCGAGAGCTCCAGTCGATGCTGGATCAGCTCCCTGTCCCGACCTTCATGGCCCAGATCTCTTGGAGTAGTTCATTCTGGTTGCACTCCCCTCTGGACTTCCGACATTTTCCGAAGTCTCTCTTAGTCTAGCCCGCCTTTGGATTTGGTGGACATAACGCCTTTGGGCCTGTCGGCCGCCTGTGGCGACTCCCGAGGATCCACCTCCTTATCTCCTTTGTCTCCGTCTAGACCTTCTAGGCTCTGGTACGGGTTATAGGAGCAAACCATCCCCACCGGAGGCCTCCGGGCGAGAGCCACCGAGTTTGCGGGGTAGAGCCAGCCTTCTGGGTCCACCTCCGATTTCCTTCGCCCTGTCTCCCTCAGTTTTCTACGGTTATGAATTCTTGGCGCCCTATTGCAGCCAGTAGGTCGCCCTACTGCTGCGGGCCGTAGGCATTTCCCTGGTTCGGTTTCTGGGTGGCGCGGCTACTGGTCTGTGTATTGGGGCAGTTCCTTCTCCAGTGACCTGCCTGATCACACCCCCAGCACTTCATCACCCCTTTCTCCCGTGTCACCTGCTGTGGAAAACCCCGTGGCTGGTTGATTTGTGTTTTCAGGTCAGCCATCTCTTTCTTTAGGTCTTCCATCGTTGTCAGGAGTGCCCTTAGTGAGTCAGGGGAAGTCTGGGCCACTACGGCCTGCTCTCCAAGCGCCTGCTCTTCTGCGGCCTGCTCAAACCCTTCTGGCTGAACTGCCCTTATTCCGGATCTCATCGGGTGGTTCTGCCGGGTGGTCATATCAGGCCGTATCTGCAAGTACTCGTTTCCCGCTCTCATGGCGATCTCCAGGTTGGGGGTGGGTACTGCCAAGAGGTGTCTTTGTAGGTATATGTTACTTAACGACCCACAGAAAGTGTCCACCGCCATCTCTTCTTTCATGCGGCCAGATAGTTCCTCGTACGCAATACTCGTGAGCCTTTCTATTCGAGTAGCATGCTCAAATAGCGTAGTGTGAGATTCCTTCCTCAAGCCTTGTAGCTCAGATCTCGCTTCCTTGGGGGTCATGCCGAACTTTGCTCGGAGATTGTTAAACACCGCCTGCAGTGTCTGTCCATGTTCACATTTCTTGGCCTGCTCTCTCAGCCTTCCTCTAATGTGTAGTAGGGTGGATCTGGCTCCCCAGCCATTTGCGATAGCCACATCATTGAACTGCCTTATGAAGGCCTCCACATCACCGTTCCAATCGTATTCAGGAGCCTTGAGTGTCTCTCTGGGTACTGGGGGTCTCTGATTCCTCTGCACCTCTTGGTTAACAATCATTCTCTCCAGCGCATTCGTCAGTCGCTCTAAACCATCTAGTCCTACCCCTTGGGGGACTCCCGGTCGTTCCGCGCTGCGAGCGCATCTGGCCATGACTGTGCCTTGTTAGTCCTCTTTGTGGATTGGTTATATCCCACTGCTGCCACCAGTGTAAAGGCCTGGCCTCGGTAGCTGAGCCAGCCTTACTATCCTAACAAGCCGGTGCAGCCTGAACTCTGGGCCTTCCCCTCGTCGGCCTGCCTGACACAACTAGTGGTCCGATCAGGCCGCGGATGTTGCCCAATCTCAGGCTCACTTGGAACACTAACACAGCCTGCTCTCTGAGTCCCTATCTTGGCTAGTCTAGGTCCTGGGCTAGCTTACTGTAGGGCCTGATCTCTAATGCTATCGCATCTCTGATCAGGTTCAGTTGTAGCTTAGCCCAACCCCTAGCCTTCCTTAGGTATCTCTCAGTCAGTTCTTATCCGGAGCCAGATCAGTTCTGGTAGAATGGTCCTGTCTAAGCCACCCAGGCAGGCATAAACGTAATCAGTCCGTGTGAGTGAATTTAGTCTATTTATTATATATAATCATGAATACATGTGTAAAACAACATCAAACAGTATCGAGCTCGCAATAATTATCCCAATGAGATGGCTTGCGCCTCCTTCTTATATATGGGTCTTTCTCCGCCCACTTACATAATAATTACATAACAACTAATTGTGTTGCGGCAGGCCTGCATGGCAGGCCTAGATACGAAGTGTTATATAATAGGAAATAATAGAAAAGCACACATAGGGTTTTAATAATGAACACCGATATCTATGGATAAGACCATAGCTAGTACATTTGTCCAGTCCTCCACAATATTCAAGGAGGGTCTGCTCATCTACACAGTTGAAAAGACAGGGTTTAGGGAGATGCTGTCAGCATTTGACCCACTGTAAGTTGGTGTATGCTAGTTTCATTAAAGACATGTGGTATGGAGCTCTTTCTTCGTTTTAGGCTCTCAGTAGGTTAAGCAGCTGGTGTTGCAATTAAAGAGTTCCAGTGCTATATGCTGATTATCTTGGAATGATCATCAATTTGTATTATTGATTTTTAATGCTGGGAGTGGTGGTGCACTCTTGTAATCCAACTACTTGGAAGCTAAGTTTGATGGTACACACTAGGTACACACTTCCTAGTAGAAGCTCCTTTAGCCAAACCCTATTACCACCTATGTATCAGGAAACTGTCGACATTGTTAAGCACGAGCTCAGTAGTGTTTCCTACTTCAGCGCTACCACAGATCCATAGATCATCCATCACCAAGGATCTGTACATGGCCTACACTGTCCACTGGCTGACAGACGACTTCCAGCTGAAGACATGATCTTTGCAGGTGAGCTTTATAACCAACTACAGTTATGTGTTTTTTATTACAAGGGTGTTGATTAGAAAACATACATAATCAAAACTCAGATAAAAAAATCCTAGAATCCCGATATCCTACTTCAATATATTATTATAACAACAACCAAGTCAACCTTGGCTAACTTTAATTTTTATCTTGCTACTTTTTTCAACTGATTTTTGACACCAGTAATTTCATTTTAGTCTAATTGTTGCTGTTTTTACATGGTTAGTAAGTAAATGACATGGGATCATGAGATTGATTTATAGCGTTGTATAGGCTCCTCTAAAACTGCTCTGTAGTTCGCAATTGTTTTGTACGCAATACTAATTTATATTCACATCCAATCAGGAAGCAAAAATTATGACTTCCTCAACTTATTGGTGTTTGTCTATACCACTGAATTGCTTCATAAGATCTGTTCATCAGAGAACCACATTCTTAACAAACCATCACTCTCACTTAATTAAAGTTATCTTTGCATTCGCCACGTATCTTCTCACCCGCTTAACAATTCATTGATATATGTGACCCAGGCAGTCAGAATGTACAATTGTGCTAAAACTACATTTTTGAGTTATTTAAAGCCTTAAAATCAGCAAATTTTGAGGGATTTAATGCATTTTAAGTTTTTCAAATCGGATTATATATGCCCAGGTTATGCAAGATTTACTGGAGAAGGTCTCCCGATGAACTAAAGCTGTTGTTTTGAGTTTAGGCAGGATAAAGTTGACGATTCATGAATCATAAATCATGGTACAGTGCACATTCGAGATACAATGTTGATCCGTTCCAAGGTTGGCATCGTATAGTGAAAAAATCGTATGTAGGGGTATAAAAACCATTGTAATTACACAATGCAAAAAAATGGTAAAAATCGTCCAAAATTTTATAATAATGCTGTATATATTGAAAATTAGTAACAAAATAGTATGTTAATTTAAATAACTATAGTTACTCACAGTAGCTGCATTGTATTAAGTGCACCTAGTGATTATGATCTGCAAAACTGTAAAATGCAACATGATGTGTGTACGAAATGCAGTACGCACGGTAAGGAGTTCTTACTATCAAGACGTACGTACAACATAAGCTTTTAATTCACTTTAAATAGTTTTAGCTTAATAAACACACATTCAAAGTTAGTTAAAGCTGAGTTTCAGTATGTATTTTTAACTATTTCATTAAATTTTAACTTTTCATCACTAAAATCTTATCGCTTCCATTTTTTACTATAGCCTTTAGCGAGTCTGGTTAAAATCTTTTTAAACCTAACTCGACCACAAAAGCCGTGCATTGCAATTCTCAAAAGCGGCCTCTCGTACACTTGACCATATAATGGCCATCAAAAAATGAAATTTATTTACTGTACAGTAGTGTACTCACATACCTTTGGAGTAACGTGATTTGAGCTGTTGATCTAGTTTATTATTTTCGGGTCAGGAAAAGCAGAAATTGCCAGGAAGACACAAAATTGCTGCTGGTACAGAGAGTGCTCAAAGAAAATAAGCTAAATTAGTGCGAATTATCACTTATTGAGGATGACGCTTGCTCGTGCACTGTAATTGCTGGTGCAGTGCAGAAAAATGCTAGCTAGCTAACATTTGTAAAAGGATTCAGAGAAGGTTGTACAGTAGTTTGTCTTGAATGAAGTGTGCACAAAAATCAATGTGCCCATACATACAGAGGTTTGTACGTATTTATACCCTAAAGGTCATGGTTTTAGCATCTTCTAGAAAGTAATATGGATGCGTCAACTATTTGAGTAGCTAGTTATATATGAGTTATATACATATGATGATTTGTATTTAGGTAGTAAAAACAGGCCCATCTGCATAGACATGGTAAAACAAAAAAATAAAACATAAAACCAAAATGAAATAAACAAAACATAAAATGTATTGAATAGAGCACAAAAAAAATGCCACACAAAGAAGATAAAAAATGATATACATTGTACAGAAATTTTTTTATGTACCAGTTCACATCGGTAAATTAACACAACACTTTTCTGCCAATGTAGGTTTTTATGTCTCTTCTACACTCCGTGTATTGCTTTCAACTCCTTCAAGTCGTCAGTCGTAAGCTCTTCATTGTGCTTGCTTTAACAAATTTCTTATTTTTAATAATTGCAATTGTTGATTGGTTGCGAACATATTCCTTGGCAGTATTAACAATACAGGCGTCTTCTTCCTATTTATTTATGACCTCCAACTCTGTTGTCACGAAAATCATTTTTCCTTTGTCTTGTAGAGGGATTATAACGCTAAAAATGAATACTCGCTCTCGATTATGTGCTTTTCACATAATTTCCCACGAGGAACACTGACCTGAGCGAAGTCGGTCATTGTGTATCTTCTAAACGTTGTGAAAGTTTTTTGGCAAACCGCATTTTGGCGTCTTTGTTATTTCGACGTGCGTTATGAGCACACCGACCGCCAAATTTTAACTCGGGCGAAACTTTTCTCAAATTCGTATGGTGAAATAAAATTCGTATAGTGAGGTGAATATTTCACGATGATCAACTTTGTAAGGTAAAAAAATCATATATCAGTGTAATTGTATTTCGATGATGCACTGTATTTGTTTACAAATCAAAATGCCATAGCAACCGATCACTTAATCTCAATCTACACGTATATTGATGAAACCTGGCATTCTATACATTAAAGCCATGAAAAAAATGATGGTTGCATTTTTATTCAAATCTGATTGACAGTTGACCTGCCAAAGGTCATGGTAAGGTCAACAATATATGTCGCTAAAAGCTCACCGTCCTAAAGATTTTCATTAAAAGGGTATGTTTCAAACTGGGCACTTCTCATAAAGCTATATTGCTATGACTGCAGACAATGACAATCAAATGGCTTATCAAAGTGTTGGTAGTGTTTTCAGAATTTTCTACCTATACAGAAGGTCATGGTAAGGTCAATGAAAGGGGACTACATAGGGCATCAGGATGTGGAAATATCAACCCATCAAGTGACCATTCAATCTAAAGCTCTTTTTATGTAGTTTAACACTCACAGAAAGTAGCACAAAGTACACTGCAGAGATTTATTATAGCACATTGAAGGGGCTTGCTTATTATGTTAGTGGCAATTTGTTCCAACACAACCATATCCGATGTTTCCCTCGGTAATCCTTGATACACAGTTCTAATGAGGCTTATTTGTTCAAATGACATAAAACTAGCGCAGAATTCCCTACATTTGCATCCACTTATTAGTTTGATGTCAACAGCTAGAATGGGAATGTTATCAGCAGTGATAGGCTGATCGTTATTCTCTGTAATTTTATTTAATTCATTAAAATGTGTGGGATATTACGTAAATATCTGAAGCTTCCTAGTGATTAGCCGGTAATTAGGGACTGGCTTTCATGGAGAGCCAGAGCTTTGATAAGCTAGCTTTTCACAGAAAAGCCGAGGGACGAACAGGTCTCGCTATATAAGCAGGCGTTAAACAAATGCTTGGCAGAAGGCTTAGTGGAGAGAAAGTGAGCTGATCATCTGTATTGCCGTGCTTCTACTGACAAGCAATTTGCGCTGTGGAGATCGGACTTGAGAGTCCATTGGATAGCAGTGAGGCTGTTGATTTGGTTTGCCTATGGGTTGGCAGTAGGGACTGCCGTGAGATTGGTGACAGCATATTGCTGTGGGCATGTATCGCCGTGGTGGTGAAGGCTGGTGGCAAAGGAGAGGTTGGTGTGTCATCCTAGCAGCTTGGTGTTGCGCAGCAATATCTTCGTTATAATATTGCTTACAAGATGATCGTTATTACTTTCATTATCGTTAGCAGCTACATATTGGGTAAGCAGCTGTATTTCTAAGATTCCTGTATTGTAACAATTCTCATCATCGCTTTCACTATGATCAGAGGCAGCTGACTCAGATTCTAAGTAGAAATACTCATCTAAATTGTTGGCATCAACTAGCCGTAATTTTTGCGACGGTTCCATTTTGTTTTAGCTTGAGGCGGTAAAACAGGAAATAACTACATACATGCGCGCACCCACAATTAGAGCCTATACTTACGATCTTGGGTTATGAAAAATTTCATAGCAACCATCGATATGGGTAGAGTTAAATGGCAATTCTTGCTTTATGATTGATCAGACACAAAAATAAACAAGACCATGTGAAAGAGCAGGGTTGAATGCACTACAGACGGTCCCCTACTTACGAATGAGTTACGTTCCGAATGATCGTTCGTAAGGTGAATTCGTTCGTAAGTTGCTTCAGTGCTATAATTTGTATTATAATTTATGTTTAAAGCCTATATAAGTATATTGAAGGTTTATATAAGTATGTTTAAGGCTTGTATAAGTAACCTGTATTGGTTTGTACTAAAAAAATTTAATAAAATGGAGAGAATACTGTGGTGGACGCCGGGCCATGACACTGCATTTCTTATTTATTGTATGTGTTGTCCTTTTTATTATATTCTTGTTTTATACGTTATGCTATCACTTATCGTTGTTGTCTTATTTTTTGCATGTGTTGTTCTTTTATTATATCGTTGTTTCACTCGTTATGCTATTGTTATATCTGATATCCCATCATAACACTATCACTTATCCTCACCTATATTGTTGTCATACCAACGCGCTAGCGGTCCTATTTATTCACTTTGTTAGCCGGTGTTCTTACCGTTTGCTGTTAGCTGAAACGGTTGATATTATTGTATATAAAGGAGCGCACTCACTTAGTTGAGCAGAGCAGATAGCCGTACGCTCTTCGGCTAGTGAAATTTCCTTTGCTAATAAAAAGCTGAATGAAACTACATGCACTCTCTTTTCTTTATTTACTAGTCTAGATCGTGCCAAGTAAAGACTGGAAAATTCCTTTACAATACGTACAGTAAAAATAAAAAAGTTCTTTGTGCCCTGGAGATACGTTCACACACTTATGCACTGCAACAAACTGGGCTGAGCAAGGTGGATGCTGGGTAGTGCTTCCGAGTAGCGCCTCTTTCTGCCGCTAATACGTCGGTAATACCATCGGTATTAGCGGCGGACATACGCGCAGAGCTGTTCGTATGTACCGTTGTTCGTAACTCGAATGTTCGTAAGTAAAGGACTGTCTTTATAAACCACTGTTAACTAAAATAGTGATGGTGAGTCATATAATAGCATATAGCACGCCTAGCGCTGTTATATGGGTATTTGCTTCACTTGAATACCACACTAACATCAATGATTAATATCTACCAGTTCCACTTCAATCTAAACTATGCCGATGTGGTTAATTAGGCTCAGGCAAGCTGCCTTGTTTGCTATGGTTGTCAAGAGTGGAGAGTTCAATTTATAGCACTTGACCCAGATCTTTTGTGCAAATCTAACTATGCTAAATCTCAGATGTTTGATGTAGCAATTAAAATATTCTTTATTTTTATGATCCAAAACCTAATACACAAGTAGCAAAATTCTAGAATATAAGAAAGATAACAAGTAGTAAAAGCTAAGTAAAATAATCTCTTAAGCCAACAGCTGTATAGGCTCTTAAGCTCGTCTTGTACGTCTACAAGTGTCACTGTCAAAAGAGGATGAGCTAATAAAATGGTTCGCTTTTATAAGCATTCAGGATAGCCTGAGGACGGGTACATACAATGTTTGTATCATATGTTATGTTGTAGGAGTAAGTTCATTGGAGGGAACACTGTCTTTTGGTACATTATCTGAAGAGCGCTGATTTTGTGGGTTGGGTACCAGGATTGCATAATATTGCTTCCGTTGACGCTGTACATGCGTCAGGGAAAAGTACTGGTAAGGGTGAGGGTAAGTTCAGTTATTTTCGGCGGTGCTTGGTGTGGTTGGTAGATGTAATTGTTTTTACATCCCTTTGGTAGTTTCCCTAGCGGGTATTGATGTACTGTAGTTTCCATGATTGATGTCTTTTAATTTTGGCATTTCTAATTAGCGAATCTTTTGATGTTTCTTAGCCGGCTTGCTGCTTGTGGGTATCACATGCTGTGGTCTGGCTACATTCCCTGTTGGTATCTTGTTTTTGCAGTATCTCCATACAACAGCGCGCTATTGTGAACAATCCAATTATTGCACGATTGTACATTCTGACGTCCGAGGTCACATATTTGTTTTTCTTGTGGTGTGCTAGTCAGTGTACCGTTTTAGTCTGTAGATAGATGCCAGTTTAACATTTTTTTATATCAAAAGAGTCTTAATAGTATGGCGGCTTCCAGCTTTCCCTTATGCCTTGAACTATATTTTATTGGTGATGAGTGTTACAACCATAGATATAATAAATAATAATTGTAATAATTAATACTAGAAATTCCACCTTCATACAGACTAAGACCAAAGTGATAATGTAAAAAAGAAAGGGTACTGTTGATTGTTGAAAAAGTAGTTCTGAGCAAGAATTGACAGATTATAGTGTAAATGAGACTTGTTTGAGATGATATAAAATAAATTTGAGGGAGCACGCCTCTAAAAAGGTGCTACTAACAATTTATTTTGAAGGTAAAGTTGGGTTGAAACCAGGTATATGAGTAATTGTTGATATTACAATATCTGTTATAAGTATACAGTATCTGTTAAATGTCGCGCAGTCTAGTCTCCTCTCTTTTGCGTTGTAAGATTTGGTCATTGATAGCTAATCGAGTGATGCGCTCCCTAGCAAAGTTATTAACAAGTAAGTCATTGATGTTTCAAATTCGAGAGAGAGAGTGCAACAAACGATATTCCAGCGGTCATTTTGTGGTGGCCTATATCAATGACAGCTTTAGCCATGGTAGGACCTTGACTCTTGTGTATTGTCAAACCCCATGCTAGATCGAAAGGAATGCCTCGTTATAAAGGGGCATTGTAGTTTGGCCCTAGCTTGTACATAAGTTGTAAAGAGTTTTGGCTAACGTTTTAAATAATTCGATGAAACCGTCGGTGATTAGACAAAGATGGTGGCCGAGCCAGATGAGGCTGCTCTATCGTCAAAGCTCAAGAAGACTGTCTGGAAGTATACGGACCACCACTTTAAGCCTATTCCAATCAACCAGCTATGTCAGAAAGTATCATTCCGGGATCCTAGATACAAGGGACGGCTCTCCTGAAGAATTGAAAGCAGCTTGAAAGAAGAGGCCAAATCTCTGGTGTTTAAACGTGAAGGTTGGTAGACTTTTCAATTTAATAAAAGATTGTACGACAATTTTTATGTCACTGGACCATACCATGCTATAACCATACCCTACATTTAAGCATTCCTTATTGATCTCTAAGCCATCAATAATACTACAGCTTTTTCATGTGCCAAAGTTTTATGATTGACACATATATGGAAATGTTGTAAAACTTCTACAAGGTTTTTTCTCAACCCTTATCATCTAGCATTCTATAGGTTTGAAGAAGTTTTCATTTTCTTTGTTTCAGATATACTGTTGTATGGAAATACTTCGAAAACAAGATACCAGCAGGGAATGTAAAGAGACATTAAAAGATTCTCTAATTTTAAAATGTCAGAATAAGAAAACATCAATCTTGGAAACTGCTGCGTCAACACCACGTCAACACCGCCAAAGGAATTTGGAATACAATTACATCTACCAACCATGACCAAGCACAACCAAAGATAACTGAGCTTACCCTGAGTCAGCACTTTTCCATTACATAACACAGCGCCAATCAATGTTATGCAATCCCAGTTTCAAGACACAGATATAGCGCTAATCAGGTGACGGCTCAGAGACAGCGTTCCCTCCAATGGACTTACTCCTACAACACAAAGATATAATACGAACATTATAGGTACCGTCCTCAGGCTATCCTGAATGCCTATAAAAGCTAACAATTTCTAGTAGCTCATCCTCTTTTGACAGTGACACTTGTAGACGTACAAGCCGAGCTTAAGAACAGATACAGCTGTTGGCGTAAGAGATTATTTACTTAGCACTGCATGTTATCTATCTTATATTCTAGAATTTTGCTACTTGTGTATTAGGCTTTGGTTCATAATAATAAAAGATATTTTGATTGCTGTACCAAACATCTGAGAGTTAGCACAGTTGAGGCTTGCACAAAGATCTGGGTCAAGTTCCATACTCTTACTATTAGCAACCATTGAATAAACAATTAGGCTTACCTAGCCTAATTAACCACAACAAGCATAGTTTAGATTGAAGTAGAACTCGTGGTTATTAATCATTGATGTTAGTGTGGTATTCAGGTAAGGCAAATTACCTAAAAAACCATATAACTATATTAAGTGAACCTTCAGTGACTCCAACAGGCTCAAAGTATGAGTTTATCCTGGCAGACTTGTTGAGAAGAAGATGATCACAATGATGAAGACGACAATCACCTAACATCCAACACAGACAAGGATATTTCTCTCTCTCTGCCTCCCTGCCGAGATTATCGATGAAGTCGGACCCACTAGTATGGTGGCGAGAACACAGGGAGCCCTTCCCTTACTTGGCTCAGCTAGCCCAAAAATCTCTGAGCATCCAGGCTACGTCAGTGTCATCAGAAAGGGTATTTGGTGCGGCAGGAAACCTTGTAACTAACATTGTAACTAAGTGTTTAAAGCCAGCCATAGTAAACATGCTGTGTTTTCTTGCTGCCAATCTCTAATTGATTGTTCATGTTATAAGTCACTCAGAATTTACAACTAACACTTTATTACTTACATTGTAAAGTCATGTTTCTTTTGTAGCTTTTTGGTGCATTTGTAGATTGTTATGGTTTTTATCTTTAGGCTAGTTTTTGATCTCTGAATATGTGCTGTGTGGGATATTGAGGGGATCATATAGTCGGGTATTTTCATATTATTTGGGCTTATTATTCCTGTGTCATTCAGCTATTCGAATGTTTATCCAGTTTTTACTACTTATAGACAGAGATTACAATTCCAATCATACCACATTGTTGATAATACAAGTTTTAGTGAACATTATTACAGGTGTTTTTATTATGTAAAAAAATATAACTTCCTTTTTCAATCAACATTTATGATCTTCAATGAATTCTAGCTGACTTTCAGAGTGTGACAAGAGTTCCTAGCCGCATATTCTGCCATTGGTAATCTAAAATGAATAATTTTCTACATTAGCATTGGGCAGTAACAAAGCCTGTGAAATAACATAATACAACATTACTTGTATCAACCACCCTCTCTCCACCTACATAACAGGTAGAGATAACAGTTTATTTCATTTAACTTTATTTCGCGCTTACATGACACATGTCATATATGTCTATGATTTAGTGGACACTGGTAACGAATAGTTGATAAATCTGTGATGATCTCATAATTATATGAGATCATCACAACTTCATCGACCATCGTCAACTTGTGACATTCAGATTGCTTGACTGACATTGCAACATTTGCACCAATCTATCAATATTCAGTATTAATAAACATTTGTGCAGCTATTTATTCCCATTTTTGTCGATACATCTGAAGATCTATCAGGCCGAACTAGAATGTCATGGAAGTTTTAAATATAATAGATGTAACGCTTTACGCGTGTCATTCTTTTTCTAGTGAATGCGACAAGATAAGTTAACATCAAGTTGAAATTGAAACCACACCCGGCTTGACACTTTAAATTATAAAGAATTTTTATGTAGTAAAATGCAGAAACTTCACATGAATTCCTTAAGTTATCTGGAACTCACATTATAATAGCATCTACTCTACCTTTATTACCAGAACCTTACTTGGTTCCTCCAGCTTCATTTCATTTTTATTATTTTTTATCGTTGGTCTATTTTCATTATTAACACTTTTGTTATTAGTATTTTTATATTAATTTATTTTGCCGTAAAAGTTGTCTTCCCTTAGCAACAGTGTTACATTAAAAAAATCCAGTCATGACGTGCTACCATAGTTAAATAAACATTCCTTTGAGTCTCTGTTGATAAACAATGTACTTGGTAGTAGGCTATTGTCCCACGACCAAACACGAGTGAAGCAATTGTCTGAGAGTTCATGATAAATGCATATGTGCACACAACTCCCAAAAATTATTTATCAACATCGCCGCAAACCCTTGTACCAAAATCTCATCAACAAATTTAACCCTTTTTCAATGGAGTCCTTTAAGTATAATAACGATACGAAACACATATAAACCCATTTAAATATGTTACCAAGTCTTTGAAATTTGTAGACAATATCCTAAACCTTACCCATCTGATTGGATAATACACAACTAGACAGATTAATTTGGCCTAAAATCGCTATTAAATCTTGATAAGCCCACTTTATTAAAAATTAAGACCGGCCAACGAAACGTTGATAAAGCCGTGTGACCGAGAGTAGAACCATTAAGCCGTGCGCATTTCATAAAAAAAACGTGCATATTTCACCAGTCTATAGCATTGTCCAATTGCCAAAGGTTTCTAATATCTTACAGTTTTAACATCTTGTAAAAATATTAAATTTCCCTGTTTTAATCTAATTTTATTTATTAATTTTAATCTAAATTATTATTTGATTTTATAAAAATGTTATAAGATTTAATAATTATAAGAATAATCATTTGAGTTATTTATCCAAAGGTTTCTGCAATAAACGTAGACTGTTTGAGGCATAGACCATTTTACAGGTGCAAAATTGTTGTACACAGGTTATCAGCCTATGTTTTATTTGTCCAATTACTGAAGGTTTCATTAAATTATTCAGAACGTTAGCCAAAGTTTTTTACATCTCATGTACAAGCTAGAGCCGGACTACAATAACCCCTTTATGACGAGAACATTTTTTTATTTTGCTCCAGTTTGCAGAAAACTTCCAGATGCGTGAATTCTGATGCTCGCTTTCTGTTACAGACCGCTATCAAAACCATTTTACATTCAACACAACCAACTTTCAAACTGTGTACATTACACAGCAGCTTGCCATTTTACTTCTAATATTGCATTTCAAAGATATAATGAACATATTTCATTATTGATGTTGTTAAATTACATACAGTACAGTAGGTTAGGCCTACAGCTTTAATTAATATTTATTTTATTGTCGTAAAACATAGGTTTGAGATAGTAGTTCATTAGGTGGAATCTTTATACAACCTTTTGTTTTGCATAATTGACTTTTTGAATTTAATTTCAAAACAACTTGACAAATGCCATAGACATACAACTTCCCAGAACACCACATCGTCGCCGACGCAATGGCCATCCACGTGTCTCTCAATTATTACAGTTCAAAAGGAGGATAAATAGAAGGTCCTCACAGCAACCATCAACATCAAATGCTAATGTTGAACAACACAACACCCAAATTAATGACAACAACTCATCTGATTCAGAAAATTCTTTAGTACATGTTGTAGGCGATGTAAATGATATGGACTTGGCAGCCCCTTTGTTTCCAGATGATGATGCTCCCTCAACTTTATTTTATATCATCTCGAACAACTCTCATTTACACTATACTCTGTCAATTCCTGCTGACAACTACTTTTTCAACAACCAGCAGTACCCTTTCTTTTTTCCATTATCACTTTGGTCATGGGCTGTATGACAGTGGAATTTCTAGTATTGTATATGTGAGGAGTTCATTTCCAAAAACCAGTTATTTCCATTTTTTGCACTTTTTTAGTTTTTAATCTTAAATTATATTCTAATAATATGAGTACATTGTTCAATGGATTTTTTGTTCCTAAACTAGTTATTTCTCATAAATTGCACCCACTAAAATCTTTGTTTTGTTCCAAAATCAGTTATTTCCTATTGGGTTTCACTCCAAAAGCAGTTATTTTTGTGCTTGCTTTTCAGTTGGTTGTTGTAGAACTAGGTCAGCTTTTTCATTTGTTGACTTAGTTACATGTATGTAAGCTATGTCTCCCCTTCCTGTGCTTTCATGATGGATGCATCTTCAACCAATAATTCTACTGTAGCAACATTTAATCAATTTTTGGAAGGACCTGTGCAAATAACATGAGCAAAAGTAAAAAGAACAAAGAGAATGTAGAAGGTAATTCATTTAAAACTTTTTACTGCTAAATTGGCTTGAAACCAAAATTTAACTAAATTGCAAAGGCAAAGAAAAATTAAACAATCACATCAAACACAATGCATGTTTGTGTTTAGTAAAAAAGTTAATTAGTGCTAGTAGTAGTAATCTACTACTATTTTTGCTATTAACTCTTTCGCAAGCCAATGTATCGGCTTGCACAGTAATATAAGTACAGACCGTAAATCGATGGATCAGCTTATCGATAGGGTGTCACTTTTCTTTTCATTACAAGACCCAAACATTAGCTAGACTAATCAAGTTTTGTTTCCATTGAAACAACCTTTCTGCCAATCACGTGCAATCAATAAAAAATCTTTGCTTAACAATTTCACTTTTAATTACTTCTTCAAAACGGCAAAACCAAATCATTATTTTCATAGATATAAGATGTGGTAGTCCTGGAAGTGTGACGCAGCGGGAAGATGATTCAAGACGCTCCAGCTCGCTCTCTCTGATTTGCTAGCGACCGAGAAGGACGTGCCTTGACCGACGCTCTGGCTACACTCAGCTATACTGCTACGCACTACCAGGTATAGTACATGGTGTCAGATAGCGGACTTCAATACTTACGCGTGTAAAAAAAGAGGCAGCCGAGGTTTGGTTGAACCTGTGTTTTCGAACAATAGTATTAGCATTTAGGTTAAGGATTAAACAATAATATACACTAGCTAGTGTGGTCCTTTCTCAATTCAGACAGCGCATTGTTTATTTACGCAGCACTGGGTTGAGTAACTGGCAAAAAAATACATTGTTGTAATTGCAACAAGTTTGATAGTTCTAATACTTATAATCCATTGTTGATCTGCATTTTCTCTGTAGTATGACAGTGTCCATCTGTTGGGTTGAGTTTGGTTGAACTCCCTGGTCACTGGTGAGCATTGAACATCCACAATAATAGTTGAAGACAATCACTCCAAGGATGACCGGTTTGTGCAGAGATTGAGATGGGCTGATAGAAATTTAGCAGCAAGTTGAAAGGTTTTCAAGGGACCACTGTCAATTTACATGATTGCAAAGAAATTCAGTACAATGGACGAAGATGAGAAAATTGCCAATGTATTGTTGTTGATGGGTCCGGAGAGCGTTCCTATTTATGATCAGTTTGTGTTTAATGAGGAACAAGAGGCACAGAAGAAGACCTTGACAAATGTGTTACGTTACTTTGATGTGCATTTCGAACCTGTAAAAAACATTATATATGAACGGGTCAAGTTTAACAGTTTGGTTCAAGAAGACTTATCAATACACAAATTTATTACTACGTTTCAATCTCAAGCTGATGTATGTGAATACGGCACTATGCGGGAAGAATTAATTTGTGACCGCATCATAGTGGGTGTCAGTGACAACCGTTTGAGGGAATACTTGATCGACCTTGAAAATAATGACCTGCAAAAATGTATCAGTAAAGCTAAACAATATGTCAGTCATCATGAGCAATCAGCTAAGATGAGTAGACAGACTGAGGTCAACCTAGATATGATAGGCAAGGGGAAGTCTGAATATCAGCCTAGGGGTCAACAACAACAGCAAAGAAAGCATCAAAGAGAAGCTGCAAAATGTTTATACTGTCCAAGAGGAAACCACAAGGCAGAGTTCTGCCTTGCACGTAAATCAGTTTGTAGGGTATGCAAACAGAAGGGACATTGGGCCAATTCACAGGCATGCAGAGGTAAGCAGGGAAAGCAAAGAGCAGCTCATGAAGTTGAAGACATTGATGTAGATGGCTCATATCTCGGATCAGAATCAGATTGACTAGAGGTGATGAACGCGAACCCCATGACAGAAACTAATAAGGCATGGTTTATTGAGATATTAGTCAACAAACAGCCGATTAGATTTAAGGTAGATACTGGAGCAGCAGTGACCGCAGTCCCAAGTTCATTGTCTAGTATGTTCCCAGAAATGGAGGATTCGTCCAAAACTTTAAGGGGAGCAGACAACTACAAATTGAGCATAGCCAAAAAAACAACTGCTGAGCTTCACCTATGAGATAAGCAGGTGATGGAGACAATCTATATAGTAGAGGGGTTGGTTACACCATTGTTGGGGAAGCCAGCTATCTCTAAACTAGGGCTGATAAAGTTTCTGCATGAAATACAGGAAGACAGGTTCTGGGTTGAGAAATTTCCGGAGGTGTTCACAGGACTAGGCGCGATGCAAATGAAGTGGTGGTCACACTTAAAAATGATGTCAAGCACTTTGCTCAAACAGTTCCCTGAAGAGTGGCAGCTGCAAGGAAAAAACCTCTCAAGCAAGAGTTGCTGCAGATGGAGAAACTCGGGATAATACAGCGTATAGAGGAGCCGACAGATTGGTGTGCACTGTGTATTGTTGTGCCAAAAAAGAATGGAAAGATCAGGGTATGCATCGATTTTACCAGACTGAATGAGGCGGTAAAAAGGGAGCTTCACCCATTACCCAAAGCAGAGGAGACGCTGAGTGAGCTTATGTCAGCAGTAAAATTTTCCAAGTTGGATGCAAACTGTGGATATTGGCAAATGAAGCTCAGCCCAGAGAGTCAAAAGCTTACCACTTTTATAACGCCATTCGGCAGATACAAATGCAAACGCTTACCGTTTGGGATTAGTTCTGCACCAGAGATCTTCCAGCAGAAAATGCAGAAAGCGTTGGTGGACAGCGAAGGCGTAATCTGTCAAATGGATGATATTCTGGTTTATGGTGCTAGCCAACAAGAGCATGACAAAAGAGTAGAAGCTGTCCTGCAGAAGCTGAAACTAGCTGGAATTACCTTAAACATTGACAAATGCCAATTTAACACACCAGAGGTGGTCTTTCTGGGCCATGTTATTTCTAAAGAGGGCATTAAAGCAGACCCGGAGAAAACTGAAGCAGTGCGAAGTTTTAAGGCACCTACCAACAAGAAAGAGTTAAGGCGGTTTTTCAGAGTCCTAAATTACCTCGGAAAATTTTTTCCTACATTGTCTCGAGGAACACACAATCTACGGCAATTGCTACAGAAAGACAAACAATGGGTCTGGGAAAGTGCACAAGCTAATGAGTTCAATCAGTTGAGTCAGATGATCTCCAAGGCACCCATGTTAACACCTTTCTGTTTGGAGGCACCAACAAGACTGAGTACAGATGCTTCTGCATATGGGCTTGGAGCCTCTGTCCTACAGCTGGTCAATGGGGAGTGGCGACCGGTGGCATATGCATCGCGCAGTCTCACTGCAGCAGAGCAAAGATATGCTCAAATAGAGAAGGAAGCACTCGCAATCTGTTGGGGATGTGAGAAGTTCCAATACTATTTGGCGGGTCGTGAGTTTGAGGTAGAAACAGATCACAAGCCGCTCATATCAATCTTCGGAGACAAGGAACTATCCAAGCTGCCATTACGTGTTCAGAGGCTTAGACTCCGAATGATGGCTTACAGCTACAAAATTATGTATACACCAGAGGCAAAGCTAGTTTTGGCAGATGCACTGTCTAGGTCTCCATTGAGTGTAGTTGAAGTTGAGGAGGACGCAGATTTGGTTGAATCTCTTGTCGCGTGTGAGTTGGTTGACTCACTGGCTATATCTCCTAATCGACTTGAAAGGATCAATGCATCTATTCTGGAGGATGCTGCGGGGATGAGATTGTTGAAATACATTGCAGAAGGCTGGCCGCAATACAAGGATGTAGACCCGACTGTGCGCAGCTTTTACACTTTCAAGGATTTTCTCTCACTAGTACAGAGGGTTGTGTTCTACAACAGCAGGGTGTTCATCCCGAAGCTAAAAAAACAGTCAGTACTAGCTTCAGTGCACAATAGCCATCAGGGGGAAACAAAGTGTATACATCGGGCTGTGGAACTAGTCTGGTGGCCAGGAATGACCACCGAGATCCGGGAACTGGTTAAAACGTGTCCTGAGTGTGCCGAGTTCCGTAGACGGCCCAGAAAACCGCTGATGTACACAAAACTGCCTGAGAGACCATGGTGGAGGTTGGCTGTGGACATACTGGAGAAAGAGTCTCGGTCATACTTGGTAGTAGTGGACTACTTCAGCAGATTTCTCACAGTGCATGAGTTGGTTGACTTAACCTCGTCAGAAGTCGTCATTAAAATTCTCCAGAAGTTGTTCTGTCTGATTGGAGTACCAAAGTCGATTATGAGTGACAACGGTCCACAGTTTAGTTCTGAGAGTTTCAAAAAGTTCATGAGAAAGTGGGACATACAGCATGTCACAAGTTCACCTAGGTACCCTCAAAGTAACGGTGAGGCTGAGCGGGCGATACAAACTGTAAAAGCTCTGATGAACAAGAATGTCAGTCTTGATGCTGCACTCTGTTTATATCGAGACACCATTAGCCAATGGCTACTCTCCTGCACAACTGTTGTTTGGAAGAGGGCTAAATTTGATGGGACTTTTGAATGATCGCAAGATCGACTATGTGAGGCTACTGGAGACAGAGAAGTTGCAACGGAACTACCAAATGTATCAGTATAATCGAAGGTACAGGACTAAGGCACAAGAATCAGTCCTGATTAGACAAGAGGTAGCCATACAAGACCCAGGTAAAGAGCCAGCGAGTGCAAGAGTTGTGGCGGCACAGGGGCGTGAGGTTGTAGCCATAGGACAATCACAAAAACTGTTGAGGCAAAATCGGCACTTAACCAGACCTTGTAGGGATTCAGAAGCATTGGTTCCAAGTGTGGTAGCACCTCGTGGTGAAAACTCAAGTCCACAGTCAGAGCCAGGTGTGGTTGCACCAGCGGTTCAAGCTGAGTTCAGCACAGGGGTGGATGTAGAGGTACCAGCGGTACCCGACTTTAGACAGGTGCCGACAATTGCTGAATCGGAGCCATTGACGGGTCATGACAGTGGTACAATGGAGAGATGGTCAGAAGAGAGTCAACGAAGATTTGAGGTTCAACTCTGTGACCGTCGTGCCTCCCCAACAGTGACCAGAAGGGTGACAATCAGAAGTGGCCGGAAAAGTAGGGCACCTAAGAGATTAAATATATAACTTTTGTGTGTGGCTTTTTTAGCACAAGAAATTTCCGAATTGGCAGCTCAATCGTCAGAGACGTTGTCAGCTCACAATGGGAGACCATTTGCTTGCCGGGGGTAGGTTGACAAGAAGTCATTGACTATGTTCTTGATAGAAAGGAACATTTCCAGAGATCTTTCATATACATTCATGTAGGACAGGTCCGATTCTTTAGGCTTCATAGGACTCAGAATAGACTGGAGGCTCAACTTATGACAACCTACCTGGGTACGGTGTGGAGCATTTTTGAAAGATGGGATCATAGGTTAGGTAGTCTTAAAATCTTCCCTATACTGTGTACAATTTACCCAATGGACTTTAGGGTGTACAATGATCATCTGGCGGCCAGTGTGCCTAGAGGTCATGGTCGTCAGATTTTAACAGTGGATTACGCCGAAAGTTCTCGCGTGATAAGAGGCATGGTGGTGGATGAAAATAAACATATCACAGCTTTTAATGGATTGTCCACACCATTCTTGCACCGTACCATTTTTAAGAGAAATAGAGGCTATCATCGCTTTCGGCTTAGGTTTTTGAAGGATGGCCTTCCCCCAACCGAGAGATTGTGAGGCAGTGGGTGAGGGAGTTTAGGGAAGTCGTGATGCTGAATAATGCTAAATGGAGTGGTCTCCATTAGATTTTAATTATATTGCTGATAGGACAGCTAATTAATTAAGTGTACCAGGAAAGACCTTTCGTTTTTCCTTCAAATCCCTGAGAGTGACAGTTCATAAATGATGAAAAAAATACTAATAATGTAACTCCATGCACTACTCAACTCGTGATACTGCACCCGTGTTTGGATTGTCAGTTTTAGGTGTTGTTGCACCTTCACTAACAATGGATTGGAAAAGAACTTAAGAGGGAGGTGTGGTAGTCCCGGAAGTGCGACGCAGCGGGAATATGATTCAAGACGCTCCAGCTCGCTCTCTCTGATCTGCTAGCGACCGAGAAGAATGTGCCTTGACCGACGCTCTGGCTACACTCAGCTATACTGCTACGCACTACTAGGTATAGTACATAAAAAACACACCCCGTTCGTTCAACGTAAAAAAAGTTGCGAGGGTGAGATTTACTAAACAATTTTATACATATCTTGTAAAGAATTTCTTTCTAAATAAGATGCATCTTACAGTAAAACGATATAGAATATGTTTTTATTCTCGGGATATTGCTTAAATACTAGCAGTATATTGGTTTTTCGAAAATCCGTTTGAATTAATTTAGGCAGAATAATCGTTCAGTAAGAAATAAATGCGGTAGCGTTAAAGAGTTAAAGTTAAGAGTTAATGAGTTAAGGTACACTGCACTGTAGAAACTTACTTAGCTAGTGGCTTTGCTTTATTTTTTCATCCTAGCCTTCTCATTTTTTTAACTCAAAAGAGATAAATTGTGAAATAGAAAAAAATGCAGACATCTGTTTTTAAAACTTAAAAGACAGACTACTTGAGGTCAATTAAATTTTTAATACAGCTATAAGCCTACTGTTTTTTTGTGGAACACTCTAAATTAACAAAGAAACGACTTCTGTGTTCAGCTGGTGACAAAGTAGCTACTTTCTCATGTGCTCACAAGACAAAAGCAACAAGAGTATGCCTTGTTAGCAAGCTGACTGTGGCAGATATAGAGCATAACTTTAATTTTTTGCATAAGTTTAATGACAAATTAGACCAAGATAACCAAGTAACATTTTTGCTTACCATAACCAAAACGCAGAGACATTCTTGTACTCCAGAGAATGAACGTAAAAGAAACAGAGAAGTGTCTACAAGGTTCACACTCTTTGGAGAATGTGCTGTTTTTTTACCTTGAAAGAAGATCAAGCTTCAAAAGATTCTAACATAATCTCCTCAGCTGTGAGGCACGCTCTTACAGAATCATTCAAACATCCTTTGAACAGTCTAAAACAACTACAAGTATTTAGTGATTCATGCTCTGGTCAAAACAAAAGCATGTGCATGATGTCTATGTTGCTGGCACTCGCCAATTTTCGATCACCCTCTTTACCCCTCAAAATAGATTACACTTTCCCTGTGAGAGGCCACAGCTATCTTTCAGCTGACTGTGTTTTTGGAAGGATTGAACAAGAAATAAGACAAAATGACACAAAATGTTGCCATCTGTCTATGATAAAATCTTGGAAAACCATGGCACTCTTTTAAAGTTTCAAGACGATTGGATAGCTAACGACTTCAAAAAGGAGGTCAAAAGCTTTGTAAAGTCCAATAGAAACTTGAGAATATCAGATGCCAAAGTTATTCAGCTGAAAGGCGGCAAGCTGGCTATGAAAGCAGCTTATAATGGTATGATAGCAGAGCATACTGTTCTCAAGCAAAGAAAACCATGGGTTCACTTTCGGCCGTCAGTTCTAGCTACTAGATCCTGTGTTAAGGCAGCAAAAACTGATGATGTACGAAAGCTGCTAATTGGAATGGGTGCTCCATCAAATGTGTGTGGATTTTATAGTAGAATCCTCTGCTAAACTGCAGGAGATGAAGACGCCAATAGTGATAATGACTGTTAGAGACTTTATGTTGAACATTATGTCATAGACATTGTAGCGATTTAATGTTATGGTTCGCTAATGACCGGAGCAAGTTGGATAGTAGAGGGTTAGATTTCACGGTGTGTTTTGCTTGCTACTATTATACGTAATCCGTGGACACTGGTACATGGATTACGTATAATAGTAGCAAGCAAAACACACATCAAACATCTTTTGAATGTCACATCTCATGTGACGTTCAAAAGATGTTTTATAACTTCTTTGTGTGTGAAAACGATCGAGATTACCTACGTTTTCTATGGCCAGAACACAATATCACCAAGAAATATAGAATGAAGGTGCATTTGTTTGAGACCACCTCCTCGCTTGGCGCAGCCACATATGGTTTAAGAAGACCAGCTAGTGACTATAGTAAGATATCCTCAAGTGCTGCGGAGTTCATAAAGAAAGACTTTTATGTTGATGACGGATTAAATTCCGTGGAAACATTAGAACAGGCCATTAGTTTGATACACGATGCAAGAGCTTTATGTAGCAAGGGCAACCTTCGTCTGCACAAGTTTTCGTCAAACAATGCAGAGGTGCTTCAGCAAGCGCCAGAAACTGAGAGGTCAGTGCAAGATGTTGACTTCCTCCCGGATAAACTACCAGAGCAGAGAATGCTAGGACTCCAATGGGCAATGAGTGGAGACACTTTCAAGTTCATTAACAACATCAAGGAGAAACCACAGACAAAACGAGGAATACTTTCAGTTGTAAGTCAACTGTTCGACCCATTGGGATTTCTCTGTCCCTTTATCTTACTAGGCAAAAACATTCTCCAGAAAGTAACCAAGCTGAATGTTGGGTGGGATGACGATATCAACGGAGAACTAAAAGAACTATGGCTCAAGTGGGTTGCCGAACTTGCATTCCTAGACCAGATCCAAATTCCGAGATGTCTGAAAGCCGCTAACTTTGGAGAAACCGTAAGAATAGAGCTCCATCACTTCTCCGATGCCAGCGATCACGGAATCGGAGCAGCTTCTTATATCAAGCTTATTGATGACCAAGGGAATGTGCACACAACGCTTTTAGCAGGAAAATCAAAGGTTATCCCTTCCAAACAACAAGTAACCATCTCAAGACTGGAACTTCTAGGAGCTGTAGCTGCCACCAAACTTGCTAAAATGCTACGTACAGAACTCAACATGCACATTGATGGTGAATATTTTTGGACAGACTCCAAAATCGTGCTAGGGTACATCAGCAACCACAGCAAAAGGTTTCAAGTCTTTGTAGCTAATACAATTCATGAAATCCTGGAGTGCACAGAGGTGGCACAGTGCAGGCACGTACCTGCACTGTGCCACCATTCTGCATATAAACATTCGCAGCATTCATAACAAGTTTTCTGAATTTGAACTTTTTTTGGCTCATCTGAATGTTAACTTTTCTCTTATCGTTATATCAGAATCTTGGCTTGGTGAACATTCATATATTAACAAATTTATTTTAAAAAATTATCGATTGCTTTGCAGTTCACGGCCAAATGAAGGAGGTGGAGGAGTTTGTGTGTATGTGGCAGATGGTTTTGAGGCTAGAGTTTTGGCGGCTACACTGGCTGGGGCGGAAGCGGTGTTCGCGTCGGTGCATTCTTCGGGGCGCCGGATTTTCTCGGTGTTGGCAGTCTACAGGGCGCCCTCGGGCGCTCTGCCGTCTTTTCTGGAGGATCTCGGAGCTTTGATCCCCACATTACCACCGGACACAATAATTGTAGGTGACATTAATATCGATCTCGGTCCCGAAAATATTCTTGACATAAACTCATTCAATTATGAAAACTTGTTAACATCATATGGTTTTTGCAACACAATTTTAACTGCGACAAGACTAGGTAGTACCAAAAATAGCCTTATAGACCACATAGCAACTAACCGGGTTGACTCTAACATAAACTCTGCAACAATAGATTTTAATATTTCTGACCATCAACCAGTTTTTGCATCAATTGAGTTTAAAATCAAAATTCCCAAGCGTTCAAATTTATCCATTTTCATTATTGACTATGATCAGCTAGCAATCAAGCTTGCTGAACAAGATTGGCGGGCGATAATGGATTGCTCTGATGTTAACAAAAGCTTTGAATCCTTTTCTTTGTCGTTCCAAAATTTAATAAAAATAGCTGGGAAGAAAAAATTAATTTCCACAAATCAGAAAAAGCTCAACTTTTTAAAACCTTGGATGAATCACCATCTACTTAAACAGATAAATAAGCGAAGAAAATTGCACATTAAATGCAAAAAAGAACCTTTCAATACTTCGCTCCACACCTCTTACCACAGTTTCAGAAATTTAGTCACAAATGAAATTAAAACTGCGAAGACTAAATTCTATAAAAAAGAATTTGATAAATGTAAAAATAATCAAAACGAAAAGTGGAAATTCATAAACAGATTGTTAAATAGAGACTCTAAAAATTCAGATAGCC
Source organism: Watersipora subatra (assembly GCF_963576615.1). Classification (NCBI taxonomy): domain Eukaryota; kingdom Metazoa; phylum Bryozoa; class Gymnolaemata; order Cheilostomatida; family Watersiporidae; genus Watersipora; species Watersipora subatra. The sequence continues at coordinate 60,614,982 of NC_088717.1, forward strand.
CAACGAGCATAAACAAAGATGGAAAACTCCTAACAGACTCGCAAGATATAGCTGAGACCTTAAATGATCATTTCGTAAATGTTGGTAATAAACTGGCCAATGAGTTGCCACTTTCCGATATTCACTTTTCTAAATTTATGGACAACTGTGTAAATGATATTGATTTTAGCTTCCAGATAATTGACCCCTACCAAACACTGCAAATAATTGATTCTTTCAGTCTTCCTAAAGCAACCGGCTATGATAGGATTTCTCTCCGTGCAATAAAAGAAAATAAACTAGTCCTAATTCCAGTTTTAACACATCTTATAAATCTTGTTATACAACAATCTAATTTCCCAAATTGTTTAAAAATAGCTCGCGTGACTCCATTATTTAAAAAAGGAAATAGAACAGATCCATCTAATTACCGGCCCATTTCCATTCTTCCTGCTTTATCAAAAATTTTAGAGAAATGTTTGTCTTTGCAAATACGGGATTTTTTAGAAACCAATAACATCTTGTCGCCTAAACAATTTGGTTTTAGAAAAGGTAAAAGCACCACTACAGCAATAAACAGTCTAATGGAATTTTTATATACTAATTTAGATCAAAGTAATATAACTCAGGGCGTATTTTTGGATTTTTCAAAGGCATTCGATACGATTAATCACAAAATTTTAATTGACAAACTTTTTTACTACAATTTTAGTGTAAAGTCTTCCTCTCTTATTCAAAGTTATCTCCAAAATAGATTTCAATTTACCAAAACAGATACTGATTGTTCGCAAATGAGGGCAATTACGATTGGTGTCCCACAAGGATCAATTTTAGGACCCCTCTTATTTTTAATTTTTATAAATGACTTAGTAAATGCTGCACCTGCTTTGGATTGTATTTTATTCGCAGATGACACCAATATATTTTCAACAGATAATTCTAAACTCCAAGAGGAATTAAATATTATTAATGAATGGTGCCTATCAAACAGACTCATTTTAAACAACAGTAAAACATTTCAAGTAGTTTTCAAAAATCCGTCTAAAAACACTCAAAATTATAATCTAAGCCTTTCTTTAAACAATTCTCAACTACAAATCAAAGATTCGACTCAATTTTTAGGTATCACGTTAGACAACAACTTGACTTTTAAAAAACACATCCAAAGTCTCATCAAAAAACTTAATTACATATTACTAATATTACGTTTCATTCGCCCCTACCTAGACAAATCAACCATGATCAATTTGTACTACAGTTTTTTCTATTCTCTTTTAATTTATGGAATCGAGTTTTGGGGCCACGGCAACAAAACTGATTTAAACAAACTTTTAATCATGCAAAAAAAGGCAATCAGAATAATACTCAATTTTAAACCAAATCAAACAGTTTCCAAAAATTTTAAAATTTTAAAAATAATGCCAATTGAAATTTTATTCCAGTATCGCCTGCTAATGTTTTTAACAAATTCTTTCCCCATGGAAGAGTTGCAAGATTTTATGATAGATCATTGTCAAGATACCCGTTTAAAAAGTAAAAATCAATTAAAGTTGAAAAAGTGTTTGTCTTCTAAGGGACAGAGATCGATATTTTTTAGTGCAATGAAATTATATAATAAATTTTTGAGTGATTGTGCGGGCTCTGCTCCGGGTCAGCTGAAGGCGAAGTTGGTAGAGCGCCTGTGGGCGTCCTGGGACTGTCCTTCCTGACTCTGGTGCTCCGGAGTGTGCGCTTATCGCTGATTCTGTTTCTTTTCCTACTGCTTGCTGGGGCTGCCTTGACTCTAGCCTCTGGCTATCTGGCATGTCCTATTGCTACTCTGTGTATTTTTTTTACTCATATTGTCATGTTATTATTACGCAATAAAAATCAAACCAAACCAAACCAAACCTGGTAACCTTAACCCGGCCGATATTGCCTCAAAAGGTCTCATGTGTTATAAGTTACCACAAACAATGTGGTTTACTGGTCCCCAGTTCATCACAACTAAAGAGCCGACCGCAACAGAAACTATGCATGACTTTTCCACCGAATTAGACTCAAAGGAACCTGAGCTAAAGAAAGTAAGTATTCTCAAGACTTCCACTGTAGCTTCATCTCCATTTCCAGAACGATACGACAAGTTTGACACTTGGATTAGTTTGAGGAGAGCCATTGCAAACCTACAGAGTCTTGACAAAGCTAAGGGCCTGCAAAGAAAAAAAAACAAACTTGCAGGACATAGAGGAAGCATCCACACAAATTATTAAGCAAGTACAGCAAGCACATTTCTCAGATGAAATGCATGCCATAAAAAATGGTCAAGCGGTGAGCAGGGAAAATGCTCTATCCAAGCTACAACCATTTCTCGACAGCAAGGATATACTTCGTGTAGGCGGATGAGCAAAACACTCAGTAGCACTAAGCTATGACGAAAGACATCCTATAATATTGCCATATTAGAATCATGTGTCCACACTTTTTGCATGATATCATCACAACAAGACACACCACCCAGGCAAAACCTTTACACTGGCTGTCATTCGAGGAGCTGGCTATTGGATAGTGGGAGTAAGCAGATTGGTGAGAAGCATGATAAACCAATGTGTGACTTGCAGAAGGTTAAGAGGCAGACCAATTGAACAGTTCTTGGCTGACCTCCCACAAGAGAGAGTAGATCCAACGCCTCCATTCTCTCACATAGGCATGGACTGTTTTGATCCTTTTCACATCAAGGACAAAAGAACCGAGCTTAAAAAGTATGGGCTCATACTAACATGCCTTTACTCAAGAGCCATCCACATAGAAACGCTGGATGACCTGTCAGCAGACGCCCTAATCAATGCTCTAAGATGCTTCATCTGTATTCGTGGCCCAGTCAAGACCATCATATGCGACAATGGGACAAATTTTGTCGGAGCTAGCAACGAATTTGCAAAAGAGTTAGAAAAGTTGGACTCCAAATCCTACTTAGGCCGCTATTTCCAACAAGCACAGATTAACTTTGAATTCAATGTACTAAATGCAAGCCATGCTGGCGGCGTCTGGGAGCAGCAGATATGGAATGTAAGAGCTGTCCTAAGTGGCATGATTGTCAGAAAATATAATGCAAGACTAAACAGTGCAGGCCTGCGTACAGCACTGAATGAAGTCATGGCGGTAGTCAACAGTCGACCACTAGCGGTAGATGACCTCCACAACCCACAAAGAAGTGTTCTGACACCAAACCATTTGGTAACCATGAAGGGACAGAGCATTCCATCTTCACCTGGCGTCTTTGAAGGTTCGGAGATCTATGGGCGGAAAATGTGGCGTCGTGTACAGCAGTTTGGAGAAGAGTTCTAGAAGCTATGAAAGACACAGTATTTTACTAACATCACAAGGAGACAACGGTAGGAGACGAAAAAGGAGAACCTATCTCAAGGAGATATAGTGTTGCTGGTTGACAATCATCTTCCTCGTAACGAGTGGTGCACTGCAGTAATGGAGGAACCCCTGGCAAGCCAAGACAGCCTAGTCAGGAAAGCCAAGCTGAGATTGGCTAACCGATGGATTGACAAGAAAGGGCTAGAAATAGCTCCTGCCAGTGTACTGGAGAGACCAGTACAAAAACTAGTCTTGCTCCTATGCAAAGAAGCTTAAGACTCACCCATAATCAGTGTCCACTGCATGTGGATTACAAGTAGTGTAGAAATAGTATTAGATCGCATTCATAGTATAATACTCAAACTTATGAAATATACAAATATAGTGCGCTACCATCTATTTAATTCTTAACAAGAATTAAGGTGGAAGTGTAAAGAATCCATATTAAACTAGCTCAAAAGCTTGGATGATACAGTGCTTATTGACAGAATAAATGACAGATTTTAGCAAATATCTTTCTATGACTGAAGGTGATTCAGTCTATTAAGGTGCGTCATGCGTAAACAATATGGTTTGGAATTATATTCATAACAAACCAATTCCAGTTTGTGAATTCATTATTTTTGTACCAAACAGCGTGAAGCAGATGCTTCAAAATGGCAAAGCCCAAATGGCAGTTTGTCTCCTCTTCCTTCTATGACTGAAGGTAATTTAAACTATGCTTTAATATCTTTGTTATAGGAATGTCTGTTCCTCATCTGGTATCATATATAGTAGCAGACATAACAGGTGGTTGTAGTGTGTGAACCACACAAGTGACTAGTCATGGCTGGCTTCAAAGCTCTGATAAAATGTATCACATGCTAACTACACCTACAACGCTGCCTGATATCTTATCATTTAATAAACAAAACTTTCGACATTTAGACTCCTTTTGTATACAGTCCACATCAATGACTGTCTTATCAGAGCATTGCAACACCCATAATGCTGGCTGTTGCCAAGAGATCGTGATAATAATAAATTATATTTTATCTGAACCTTTCGCGTCAAGAATTCCACCTTATCATGCCGACAGGAAGGAGCAGCTTTTAATCCATTTAAAGGATACGTGACAGCAGTCATGTCTATGTATTTCAAAAAACGTTCAATTTTAACCTGTAGGATCTTTTTCATGAAGCAACCTTCAAGTTTTATTTACTTTCAAAAAGAACTAGACTGTTTTTTGTTGGGTATGAAGTGTTGTATATTGTTGGGTTATACCATAGACCTATTAACTATACTAGACTGGGCAATCCAATGCATCACGGCTCAGCATTGGCCAGCATTGTGTCCTACTTAAATAGCCACATTCTTCGCGACGTAACGTCAACGCTTTGTTCACTCGCAGCTGGTCAGGCAAGCGAGTCATTGTTTACATTGAAAGAATGGCAGATACAGCTTTGTTGCTACATGTTATTTGACATAACTACTAAAGTACACAAGATATTGGTTTAAAATTTTAGATGCAAAGTTTATACACTATGCATTTCCTACCCTGCAAATTTGTAAACATAAAGTTGAATATTTCATATGTAAAGTGCCAGTAAAAATGTATATTGATCTATTCAAAAAATATTGCAAAATTATCAATGTTGCCCTATGCTATGGGCTAACATGTCAGATAGCTAGATGTAAAAACCAATTTTAAATGCATAAACACTGGTAAATGGTACACTGATCGCAGTTTGCCATGAATATAAATGTTGGGTCTTAGGTGTTATGCAAACAGCATCAGAAAATAGGTTTATGTTCACTTTGTTGCTTTGTTCACTTTGCCTCGTCCAGGCCATAGTTTTAAGTAGGAAGCCATGGAGAGTGGAGCAACTACCAGCACTGGAAATGATTCGAAGGTAAATTTTACTCCAATTGTTTTCAAGTGTGGTTGTGAGAGGTACCTAGATATGAAGAGCAAGAAATCTTGCGGATTTTTCTGAGATATGCATACAAATAATAGTTTTTTCCAAAATGTTTTTCTAAAGTTCATTGCTAGCGCTACAATTTGAAAAGTTGTTTCGCACAAAGAGGTGCCAAGGGCGTAGTAGATTGATTGTTGCCCTTTTCATGAAGTTTTTCATCACCATGGCAGGTGGACATAGGCTAGTAAATGAGTATGGTGATGGCTGTGCTATATTTAGAAGTGTAGCTAAACCCAACGAAAAGATTTTTACTTTATGATGGTCTCATAAGAATGCAATCATTTACTGATTATTTTGCAGGACAAGAGTAAACATTTTTGCTGTGCATTTGGTTGTTCTAATACGCCAGCAAAAGACAGTTAACTCAGTTTCCACACCTTTCCATCGGAAGAAAAACACCTAGACATACGTAAGAAGTGGATAGACGCCGTGAAACGTAAGGACTGGATGCCTTCCAAATACTCTGCACTCGGCAGTGATCCCCTGCAGACCTCCTAATATGATGATGGCTGCCATACTAAAGCCTACTGCTGTACCAAGGGTATTTGATTATCTGCCAAAATATTTACAACCGAATCAACCAAAGCATAGACGACTGTTATGCCGACCAACACTATCTAAATCATCTCCACCAGACCGATATGAGCCAGTCCTGAAACCTTCACTTTGCTATGAAGAGCCAGCAGCTGCCAAGCAATCTGAAGAGATCATTCCCGACCCTCTACATAAGCATAACTCGTACCTTGGAATAGGGAATTAAATTTTTCAAACATTTGGCGAGGCCAAGTATCTACTTCTGTACAAGCTTGGACAAGAGCATATAGAAACACTGTCCTCAAAGATTCGGGCCAAGGGAGGTTAAACAATAATCCAGATGTCCGTAGCTTCAAATCTGCACTGAAAGCTCGACTAGTGAAAGCAGACATCACACCTAGCACGAGTGCTAACTGTCTTGATTGTGATAGCTCAGATGGCTCCTGCTCCCTACTTCTCTCATCTAAACGAAGAAAAATTCATATAGAAAGTGACGATGACTTCCATGATTATTTGGAATCAAGCGAACGGCTGGAAATCGATCTGTCGAAATCTGTCTCGGACATAATGGTGTACATCGGTAGGTAAATACAACCGATTCCTCCAAGTTTTTTTTATACAAAACAAAAGATCTGGCACACATTGCAGCCTTGCTGCATGTGCTAAACTGCTTGACTGCCCATATTGTGGTGCATGATTTAGGTATGTACATGTATTTTGGTATTAGCTACTTTCACTTATTGTTAGTGCATAGAACAGATATACACGTAGCAGAGTGGCTTGAAATAATACTGCAGGAAATCAGTGAGATGTAGGTAAATTTATTTTACGGTTGATACATATGCTTTTTATAATAATATTAGCATATGATATTTATTTAGCAGGTTATGTGGTACGGAGCTTAAAACTCAACTGCAATGACTGCACCAGCTTTATAGCCTCCTGTCCAGGTTTACGCACCAGGGATGATGCAACACTAATCAGTGTAAAAAATAGAGGTGGTCTGTTTACACCTCATCCTGTCTCCACAAAGATATGTCTAGGCTCAGAACAGATCATACGGCAGTGTGTCGACTTACAAGGAATCACTGCAGACATACACAAGATGGTAGTCACTAAGACTCTTTTATTGGTTTTACAAAGCAATTTGCATCAGGAATTTCCATGCTCAAGTCACAGCGCAGCGGTAGTTAAAACTATCACATCCAGATATGTCAGAATTAGAATTCACCATGAGGCTACAAAGGTAGCAGCTAACAAGAGTAATCTTAGATCAAAGCTCAGCCGACTGATGGTCTTTAGTCATGTGTAGCCTGTCACAATATGTCTAAAAAAGTGTACTATTTGTCGTTTGTTTTCTACGATTTTTCTGATGCTGTTTGCATAACACCTAAGACCCAACATTTATGTTCATGGCAGACTGCGATCATTGTACCATTTACCAGTGTGTATGCATTTGAAATCAGTTTGTACACCTAGCTATCTGACATGTTAGCCCATAGCATAGGGAAACATTGATAATTTTGCAATATTTTTTGAATAGATCAATATACATTTTTACTGGCACTTTACATATGAAATATTCAACTTTACGTTTACAAATTTGCAGGGTAGGTAATGCATAGTGTATAAGCTTTGCATCTAAAATTTTAAACCATAATCTGGTGTACTTTAGTATTTATGTTAAATTACATGTAGCAACAAAGCTGTATCTGCCATTCTTTCAATGTAAACAATGACTAGCTTGCCTGACCAGCTGCGAGTGAACAAAGCGTTGACGTTACATCGCGAAGAATGTGGCTATTTATGTAGGACACTGTGGCTTCGCATTGCCCAGTCTAGTATAGTTAATAGGCCTATGGTTATAACTAATGATGCATTGGTTGACATAGCCTCAAGTCATCAACAAACTCCTCATGGCTTATTGAACTAAAAGCTAATTTAATACCTCAAATTTCACCCTATTAAGAACTATTAGTCATGTTCGTCAATTTGACATCATCGCTGCCTCATGTAGCAAAGTGATAAGTTTTGAAATAATTTTCTTATATAGTATGGTTGCTTAAGAAAGTCTAACAGTGCAATATTTATGGATGAAGAGACAAAGTTGAAAGAATAAGTATATTTAATCAAGAATAAGAAAATACTAGCAGGGTGTATTACAATATATAGAACAAAATATGATCACTTTGATGATACGTTTCTAGTGTATCCTAATACACTATATGCGGGCTCTTCCGGCTCAAGAGCCGACTGGTCATTTCTCTTTCAGCTGGAAATTGGCTGGTTTGGATAAAGTCGTCTTATCGGTTTGTCCAAATCGTAGTTCACCTGGCACCTTTAGTGTCTGTCTGGGTAGATTTTCAGGTGCGGCTACCACACTATCAACTGTCTGGGTTGTGACATTGATTGTCTGTCAAGTTCGTATCACCATGAGCCTGTAGGTACGCAGCAAATTGTTCCAGCCTCCTCTGAGTAGCAGACAATTCTGAATAAACAGATATTTCTCATTATAATCTACTATATAAACGGCAATCGTTGTCTGTCTGTCTATCTATCTGTCTATCTGTCTGTCCGCCTTATAGAGCGGCCTTTTCTTTTATCGTCGTGCGAATTTCGGTCGTACGAAGGTAACTGAATTAATATGTGTAGTAACGGTAAATAAATTATAGAGCGGTCTTTCTTTTTCCATTCGGTCGAACGAAGCCAACCGAATTAATATGAGTACTAATTATCGTAATTTCGTAATATCGTAATTTCGTAATATGGACTATTAGCCGCTACTTTTCTCTGACGATTTGAGCCAAGCGGCTTATATAAAGGTGTGGCGATTCTGTTGTTTTTCTTTCACCGCTCAAGCGCATTAACCGAAATCCCCTGTTAGCACGCTTTTTAAACGGCACATTTTCTGCCGTGTTAAAAAGCACCTTTCCTGAGTTCTGCGGCCTATACAAAGGTGTCTATACAGCTATACAAATGTACTATTCATTAAATAAAATAAATTAATGAGTAGTTATTTACATGCAATTAATATTTACTGCCAACGTGTACCGAGAAGGTCACGTAAACGTTTGTTTCTTGGAGCCACTAGAAAAACGCATTTCTCGCCTACTAAATTTCCACATCAAAAAGGTAAGTGTTTCTTATACGATGTTGTATTGTCTATGAATTGTCACATCTCCACTACTTAATAACGTTGGATTTGCCACTGTTCGTGATAGTGGGTCATGTTCATTTCCTTCAGCAGCCGAGTTACTAATTTTTTTCCAGCTCTGAGTAGGCCTACTGTAACTTACTATTACAGAACTTTCACGAGTACTCCGAGGGTTGCGATACGCTATTGTGAAAAGAAAGAGAGCAGCTGCTATCGACTTACTGTCACCCGGCATCAGCCAAGACCAGCTATACGTCGCCTGCTCAAAAGTAGGCACACGCCGAAAACTGTTTCTTCATACGCCCGACAGAAAAACCAAAAATGTTGTCTATCCGCATGTGTTGCGTTGAACTAATGGAGAGAGAGGGAGAAAGGGAGAGCGAGGAGGAGAGGGGGAGAGAGAGAGAAGGGGAGAGAGAGCGAGGAGGAGAGGGGGGGGGAGAGATAGAGGGGGAAGAGGGAGGGAGAGAGGGGAGAGACGGAGAGAGGGAGAGAGGGGAAAGAGGGAGAGAAGGAGAGAGAGAGGGAGAGCGAGGAGGAGAGGGGGGGGGGGGGGGGGTGAGGGGGAGAGAGAGAGGGAGAGAAAGAGGGAGATGTAACTGCATAGTTGGCGTTGTTTTACAGTATGAAAGACAACTCTCAATAAACCTCTTGCTGTACAAGAATCTGATCCCATCGACGGGTAATGCAGCTAGTTAATGTATAAACAAGGGTTACTTTTACTGATGAGCCAGGAGATATCAATGACAAATCTCTATCAACATGCTGAAAGCAGTCTAAAAGTCAAACTGCCGCCATTTTTATGAAACACTATGAGCTTATGCAGTAAATTCTCACACACTATGTAACTCAAGCAACATCAACATATCCACATGAAGTTACCAAGAGTGAGCCAAGCTTGATCAACAACAGCCTTATAGAATCAAACCTTCAGAGTAACACCACAGCTAGTATAATATATACTAGTAGCTATTTTATAGGTTACTAGCTTTGGGTAATACAAGAGACTCAAAATATGAGGTGGAGTAAATAATCTTATAGGGCTTATAAGAAATAAAAGTGTTACATATTAGCTGTGCAATCACGCTTTCTTTTAGTAGTGCTTTGATTGCTTAATTGTCTACTGACCCATAGCTATAGGCTTACTAACTAGGACCAGTTCCTTTATGTGCTTCTTACCTGTTAGCTGTGTTTTTGTAATTGCTGGTGACAATAAAATACAACAACTGGTGTCAGAAACGATCATTGTGGACTCACAGCCAACGTTTTCCTAAATTCTTGCTATAGATCCTAACATAAAAGCTTTGATCAATGCTATGCAGCAACAGCGACAACAGTTCCAGCAGCAAAACGCTGATCTACAGAAGCAGTTGGTAGCTCCTTGTTTGAAGCTACCAAGAATGATAGTTCTGCATCAGTACCAGTAGCTGTTGCCATACTCAAGTTTGAAGCATACGACAGGGATAAAGAAAAATGGAACCAGTACTTTCAATGTTTTAATCAGCACTTTAATGTGTACCGGGTGGTAGATGACAGTCAGAAACGAGCATGCTTACTATTTTGGGTAGGGCAGAGACATACGACTTGTTGTCAAACTTATTTGGCGCAGAGGATATTACAAGCAAGTCATTTACTGAGTTGTCTGAGAAACTCAATGAACACTTTGCAGATACCATACATGTTCAGGCAGCAAGATTTGAATTTTCTCAATGTAAGATGAACACTAGTCAGTCCTATGCTGATTGGGCTGCTGAACCTTGTGGACTTGCACAGCACTGCGCTTTTACATGCAAAAGCACAGGCTGTGGCACTAGTTATGTTGATGAACAAATTCGTGACATAATCATTAAAGAGACGCCACATGCTGATGTACATCGCTAGTGTCTATTTGATGCTGATCCCTCTCTTAATGATGTTCTTAAGAAGGCTGTATCATTCATCAAGACAACAGACATGAGGGAGACATGAGGGAGACAACTTCTCCAGCTATTGAAGACACAGTAAACAAAATGTCAGGTCAGTACAAGCAAAGATCATGCTGAGGTCAACGAACCGATGTAAAGCAACGCTAAAGCTAATGCACAGAACACAGGTATGTTGAAGTCTTGCCCCAGCTGTTACATTAAACATGACATAAAAAATTGTCCCTGCAGAGCACTTGTCTGCAGGAAATGTGAGGTTAAAGGTCACATTGAGGCTGTCTGTATGGCTAAGGCAGCAGCACAAAATCAGACAGAACAGTCTGCTAGGACAGTTGAAAACTCTGTGTTCTGCTCACTGATGCAAGTGAACCCTATCATTTAGTACATGCAGTTTCAGTTAATCTTTTACAACGAATCAATAGAAAGGTTTGGATTAAAACTGTTGTCAATGGTTATGATGCAATGTTTCAATGGGACACAGGAGCTACACACTCTATAGTTAATTTGCAAGACTACCAAAATCTTGGATCACCCCCACTCCAACCTGTCAGTACACATCTTAAAGCGTATGGGCAGAGTGAGTTACAGATTAAAGGACAATGTTCAGTTAGTGTGAAGGTAGGGGATGTGGAAAAACAAAATCTCAAGCTTCTTGTTGTAAACACAACACAAAGTTCAAACCTTTTTTGGTCTAGATTGGAGTGACAAATTCGGTCTCTCGCAACAGGAACTAGCTAAACTGACACAGGGTAGTTGCGATGTTACCTGTACCGTCACAGGAAGTAACCCTATTGGATTAAGTGACAAAATTGCTGCACTTTCTTCTAAGTACTCTGATGTCTTTAAGGCAGGTCTTGGTCGATGTAAAAAGCTAAAAGTACCAGTACGCTTAAAACCAGGAAGCACACCAAGCTTTTCTAAACCTCGTGTAGTGCCATTCTGTAGACACCAAGCTGTAAAGGAAGAACTACATCGATTAGTTGAAGCTGGTGTTTTGGAAAATGTGGACTTTAGTGATTATGCTGCTCCAATAGTAGCAGTTTCCAAACCAAGTGGAAGAGTGCGTATATGTGGTGATTTCAAGATGTTGAACCAACAAATATCAATTGATCAACACCCATTACCAAGCCTTGAAGAGTTGCTAGAGAAGTTGAAAGACGGGGGTACACTTTTCCAAGATAGACCTGGCAGATGCCTACTTGCAACTAGAGTTAGATGATAATGCAAAGAAGTTGTGTGTCATCAACACTCAATGTGGTTTGTTTCGCTACAACAGGATGTGTTTTGGATTGGCATCAAGCCCTGCACAGTTTCAGCGATGCATGGACTCAATGATTGCTGACTTACCTGAAGTTTCAGCATAATTGGATGATCTGATTCTCACTGGTAGCAGTGAGAGTGAGCACTGGTCTAATTTTGACAAACTCTTAGCTAGACTACAAGAGTATGGGTTCCGCATACAGAGAGAAAGAAGTGCGAGTTCTTTAAGAACGCTGTTGAATACCTAAGTCACATAATAGACAAGAACGGCAAGACGCCCTTGACCTCTGCAATAGAGGCTATGGAGCAGCTTCCACAACCACATAACTTACAACAGCTACAGGCGTTTTTGAGCAAGATCAACTACTATGGCTCATACATTGCTGACGTGTCTAGCAAAGCAGCCCCCCCCTCTACAAGTTTCTTCGTGAAAATGTCGAGTTTGACTGGACTGATGAGTGTGACAAGGCCTTCCATGTTCTTAAAGAAAGTGTCATCAAGGCTAGCAAACTTACCCATTTTGACCAAAGTAAACCACTGGTTTTAGCAACAGACGCATCTAACTATAGAATTGGGGCAGTACTCCTACAGAAGGAAAATGGAGCTAAAAGACCACTGGCACATACATCAAAGACATTAAACGTGCACCAAAAGAACTACTCACAGATAGAGAAAGAAGCGCTTTCTATCATCTATAGAGTGACTAAGTTTAGACAATATCTACATGTATATGGGAGACGTTTTACGCTCATTACTGATCATAAACCCCTGGTTGCCATGTTTTCACCCAAAAAGAATATCCTTGTTTTAACAGCTCAACTACTGCAGAGATGGGCTCTCACACTGATGGCTTATCAGTATGACATCAGGTACAAACCTACAGCACATCATGGCAATGCAGATGGCTTGTCCAGGTTACCTATAAGTCTGACCCAAAGTTTGACCATGATGAAGAGAAGGAAAGCATTGACGTCTCACACACTATACATGAGGAGCTTGATCATGGTCTCCTTGATGATGAGGCTGTGAAACAAGAAACCATGAAAGACACCTCACTACAGATAGTGAAAGAGTGGATATTGAATGGCATTTGGCCCAATAAGCTTACATCAAGCTATGAACATTTTCGGCCATATTGGAATATGAGGGAGTCTATTTTTGGTCATGGGGAGGCTGTGTTTTTGCAATGAGATGACACTACCAGAGTTGTCATTCCATAGGCTCTGATGAGTAAAGTGTTAGACATGCTGCATACATCACACTAGGGTGTAGAAAGAGTAAAACAGCTTGCTCGTTGATGCGCATGGTGGCCTAGCATCAATGCAGACATACATGTAAAACAGCTAATCAAAGCTTATGATTTTGGCCGAATCTGTGCTAATGACCCAGCCAAGACTTACCAAAGTAGGCCGTCTGCCCAGCTACCATGAGAACAAATTCATTTTGATTATGCAGGACCTTTTAAAGGTCAGATGTGGTTGGTTTGTGTAGATGCACATTTCCGATATCCATATGTTGCTATGCTAGATGTAGGGAAAACTACTTCTAAGGACACAATTGATGTGCTACGACAGATCTTTGTACACGATGGACTTTCTCGGACTATTGTTACGGATAACGGCCAACAATTCGTGTCAAATGAATTTGACCAGTTCTGCACCATGCATAGCATTAAACATATAACATCACCAGCATTCTATCCTGCATCAAATGGAGAAGCGGAGAGATTTGTCCAGACTCTTAAGCAATCTATAGAAAAAAATTGTGCAAAAAGGGAGAAAGTGAAGACTGCCCTACGACTGCTCCTAACCACATACAGATGTTTGTCTCATCCCTCTTTGAACTAAAAATTGCTTGCTGAAGTTCTACATGGATGACCACCGAGAAAAACTCTGACCTTGCTAAAACCAATTCAGAACAAGAAAACTCCTTCACCAGGTCAAGCATCTTCTACATCATCACGGTATGAAGTAGATTCTTTGGTTTATGCAAGGAACTATAGTTCTGGACCAAAGTGATACCTGGAATAATAATCAACAAGCTGAGTAACATATTGTATGCTGTGCAAACAGACTGTGGTGTATGGAGACGGCATGCCAATCAGCTACAAGCTAGACTTCAAGTTAATGATACATCGACCAATGATAATAATATCACAGCTTCAAATGGTCTTAACATCCAACCTGCCCAATCTGTACCTGATGAGAGGCCAGTACAAAGTCTCAGATATCCTACTCGTAATAGAAGACGACCTGATTACTTTGACAGTTCTAAGTTCTAGCAAGGGCATGACTAACCATGAACTCAGAATAGTGAGGGGAGTGTGTTACATATTAGCTATGCAGTCACACTTTCTTTTAGTAGTGCTTTAATTGCATAATTGTCTAATGACCCATAGCTATGGGCTTACTAACTAGGACCAGTTTCTTGATGTGCTTCTTACCTGTTAGCTGTGTTTTCTGTAATCACTAGTGACAATAAAATACAAAAAAAGTACCTGCTCTCTGTTGTCTAGCCTCTTCCTGTACTGATGACAACATCCTCTCGCTGTCCTCCTGTAGCATCGTTACTTGCTGTCTAGCCTCAACCAATGCTATAAAAGTGAGCATAAAAAACTTTCTGTTAAATGTGCAACACTGGTTATACTCCTTACACTGGTTACTGCTTATATTTGTGCTAGGATGTAAATAGATCTGCCTACCCTGACTCTGACATGCATAGCCAATTACAGAAATGCCTGTAACTGACTTCTCTTTCTCAGTACTATACTAACAATGGACTAGTGAAATAATAACATAGGAAGTTACCTTCTGCTTGCTGCTGAGTATGTCTTTGTAGAGCTGAGACTTTCTGGTCGCCTTCTCTCTGTAGAGCAGAAAGTTTCTGGTCACTTTCTATTTGCAGTGTTGTTATTCGTTGTCTAGCGTCATCCAATGCTACAACATAGTGAAAAAAGAACTTGCTGATAGATGTGCAACATTTTCATTGCTCACACTTGACAATCTCAGCAGGCAATGAACACATTGGTGCCTATATGTACCTTTGCACATTTACCTGCTAACAAAGCATTCATATGCATTGTCAATTACAGAAGTAACTGACTTCTCTTCCTCAGTACTGCACTAACAATGGACTAGTAAAACATTTACATAGGAAGTTACCTCCTCTCTGCTCCTCAGTTTTCTTTTGCAGTGTTTTAATCTGTTGTTTAGTGTCATCCAATGCTACAAAATAGTGAAAAAAATTCCTCAAATAATACGTAAAACCGTAGAGACACAGGTGGATGTAGAAGCACAAAAAGAAGAGAGGCGTAGAGATAGAGGGGTGTAAAGAAAGAGTTGTGCAGAGACAGAGGGGTGTAGATGTAAAGGGGTGTAGTGACAAAAGGGTGCAAAGGCAGAGGGGTGTAGAGACGGAGGGATGTAGAGACAGGCACACGCAGAGGCAGGCTGGCCTGGCCAATATGGGCAGCAGAGCTCAAACTTGAGCCTCGAGAGGCAAGCTTCAAAAATCGGCGTGATCAGGCACGCTAACTTGCTGGCAGATATTCTTGTAAGCTGGTTGAAAGGGACAAATATAGGCTGATAGACAGATTGAACATGAGCGCAATCGAGTTAAATACTTGGTCGCAAAAACGCGCAATCATAGACAATTTGGCAGCGTAAGGGTGTGACCATTTGTTGGCTCAGCGTTAGTGGCCAGGCTCGGAAACAGGGCAATCAATTCGATAATTTGGCGACCAGAAAGTACGAACATTGTGTGCCAAGAGACAGTAGCAAGTAATCATAGTCGACTCGGTGAAACGAATGATTGTCATTGACTCAGTGTTAGCTCAAGGCAAGCAAACTTGCGTGGCCAGGCGGAAAACAGCCAGGTACAGGTAGACACAGACACCAGCAGACACGGCTGGCAAGCTGGCACGGGTAAGCAAGCAGGCTGCTAAGCTTGCCGATTTTCTTGAAAGGCGAGGTGCTGTGCAATACTATTAGCAGTCATCCTATTCAGCTAGCCAAAGGCTACCTATTTGCCCGAGCTTCTTAAGAGGTGAGACTGAGTGCAAAAGACCCCTCCCGCAGGCGGGTCGCTCGACGAAAATTCGATCGACGAGCGTTTAGTACACCGCTAGGAATCTGCTCATCTAGCTGAATGCTGCCCATCTGCTCAAGCTTGTGTACCAGAGCACTCCGGCAGGCTGGTCACTTGACGTGATTCAATTGACAATGGTTCAATACATGTTCTGTAATTTGAACAATATGAGAGCAAGCTTCTTTCCTCGGATGAATAGCGACTGGCCACTAAATGCATTAGAGTAGCACATAGTGTGTCACGCGTAGAAGCCATCCGCGATTGCTCAGAAAGAATGAAATTTTTTAAAAAGTTGTAAAACTTTGTAGTTATTGCCAGCAAGCTAAACATAGCCCAATATCTGACCTGTGGTATGAATAAAAATAACACATCATTTTACATCTCCAGGTGTTAATGGAAGATAGGTTGAATGCATCTGATCAGAATAAAATTTTGATGTTATTTTGTGAGAGTTCCTCTAAGCAGCACCCGCAAATAAGAAATTCAGCCAAAATTCAGCATCACTGTTATATGTGCACTAAGTATGTGTGACCTTGAAGCAATGTTATGGGTGGTCCAGCTGGTGCTATATTTATGACTCATCAGTACTGATCAAGCAGCCTAGCTAAGCAGTCGTCTTGAATTATCCTTGTCAACACTGGGGGTCCTACCACACAAAGTTGTCGTCAGAATAGTCACTTTTAAAATCCTTGTCGTCACTTTTAAAATCACGTTCGTCACTTTTAAAATCACTGTCACCTTTTTCAAGTTGGTAACCAAAACAACCTCTTTCTTCGCATTCGTTATTTTGATACAAATATCCATTTTGGTGGCACTGGGTTGCATTAAAAACCTGAAACTTGCTCAGTTTGAACTTCTGCTAACTAAAAGCATGGCTCAACCAGCGACCTTCACAATCTTATTAGTGATGTTTGGGAGAGTTGCTGATTACTCCGCGAAGAGTGACAGCCATCTTAGGTTTTTAGGGCTACATTTCTTGTACTGAAAATAGACCGAGATTGTCTATGATAATCACTGCCAGTCACAGACTTGGAAACGGATTTGCTGTCATCGTCGTGGCATTACATTGCTGTTCACTTTAATTATTTGGCAGTCTTTAAATGCTGGGCCAGATGCTTCAAACCAGAACTAGTGAAGTTTCGGTTGACCGTATTGATTTTGGACAAATAATAAGTTAGTAAAGATACGGCTATACGTAACAAATTTTTCGTTGGTTCTAAGCGAAATCACGAAATGATTGAAACACACAGAATTATTCCGCGCTGCTAGAATCGTGCTAGTGAGCACGATTCCAGCAGCTTTTGCAATGAGTATAGTCCAAGAGACGTATAATTACACACAATAAAAGTATAAGTGCAATTCAGCATAGTATACACGATGCAACTGCTTAGATCGCGTTATTGTATCTATTTATTGTTTGGACGCTGTAGCTACAAATTGTTTATTTTTTATTTATATTTCCTTTTCAGCAGCAAAAGTTTTGTGGTAAAAAATGTTGCCGTCTTTAGCACAATCAAGTCGGTTGTTTCGTATTTACTATGGTGAATTTTCTTAATATTTTTTTTGCGTGTCGCATTCTGTTCTCGGACTACATATATCTTAAAATTAGCAAGATTCGTGCTCGCTAACCAACAATAGCGCAACTTAAACAGTTATATCGTGTGTTCTATGTTGAATTGCTTTCGTACTTTTATTGTGTGTCGCAATACATGTCTTGGACTATACTAATTGCTAAATCTGCTAGAATCGTGCTCGCTAATAATTTGTTTAATCTTTTAAAAGCGTTTTGTCGACGAACTCGGTGGGCATGCACAGCTCAAATAATTCTGTGAATTTCGACCGATTAATTCTGCGTTTTTCGTGACTTCGGTCAGAACTCCGAACCAACGAAAAATTCGTTACGTGTAGCCGTACCTTTAGTAATCCTGCTTACACAATTATCGTCACCTACATTGATATATGGCCGTCTCGTCTGTCACTTTTTAAATATCCCTGTCGTCGGGTCGTCAGAATCGTCACAAAACATGGAAGGACCCCCAACACTCATACAATAAAACCACCTTGAGAAAACTCCACATTATAACAATCACACTAGCTGTTCCTAATTTACCTGCCATAGAAGAGGAAACACAGGTTGTCTTATAGTAAAGAAGTGTAATGTTTCACTTCTAAACACCAGCTTGAATGAATGACTTAGTAGTCTATCACCGCTGACTTCTCTTCCTCAGTAGGCCTACTATACTAGTAATGAACTAGTAAGACATTTACATAAGAAGCTACCTCCTGCCTGCTGCTCAATTTTTTCATGTAGAACAGAGACTTTCTGCTGGCTATCTCTCTGTAGAGCAGAAAGTTTCTGGTCACATTCTTTCTGTAGAGTGGAAAGTTTCTGGTCACTTTCTTTCTGTAAAGCGGAAAGTTTCTGGTCACTTTTTCTCTGTAGAGCGGAAAGTTTCTGGTCATTTTTCTCTTGCAGTGTTTTTATCTGTTGTCTAGCGTTATCCAATGCTACAATATAATGAAAAAGAACCTGCTAATAGTACATAGAGCCGTAGAGACACAGAAGGATGTAAAAGTGTAAGGGCAGACGGGATGCAGAGGCTAAAGGATTAGAGGCAGAGGGGTGTAGAGGCCAAGGGGTGTAGAGGCGGAGAGTTGTAGGGACAGATGGGTGTAGAGGCAGAGGGGTGTAGAGGCAGATAAGTGTAGAGGCCGAGGGGTGTAGAGACAGACGGGTGTAGAGGCAGATGGGGGTAGAAGCCGAGGATTGTAGAAGCAGAGAGGTGTGGAGGCAGAGGGGTGTAGAGGCAGAGGAGTGTAGAGGCAGAGGGGTGTAGAGGCAAGTACGCACAGCGGCAGGAGCCTAAGAGCAGAGGCAGGCTGGCCTGGCAGATATGCTCAGCAGAATTCAGACTCGAGCTGCAGACATAAAGAAATGTCTTGATCAGCCCAGCTATAAGGCTGGGCTGATATTTATACAGGCTGGCTGAATGGGGCGAGCCAGTTGGCAGACAGACTCCATATTAGTGCGATCAAGTCAAACACTCGGCACAAAAACACGCAATGGTGGTCGACTTGGAGGCAAAACATGCGATTATTGTGAACTTGGCAGCATAGTGTGTGATCATTTGTTGACTCGATGAGAGTGAGCAGGCTTGCTTTAGGAGGCAAAGGCGAGCAATCGTTGTCAACTCGGCGGCAACACAAATGACCGTGATGGACTTAGCTAAGCGGGCAAGCGAACTGGCTGACAGGCAATCACGGTCAAGCTAGTGGTGGACACAGTAAGGTAGACACAGAAAATGCAAGCGCCAGCGGATGTGGCTGGTAAGCAAGCAGACAGGCCGGCAGAGAGACTGGCAGGCAGGCTGCTAAGCTTGTCGCTTGTTTTATGAGACGAGAGTTGCAATATTAGTATCGGTCGAGCTGCTCGGCTAGCCAAAAGCTACCTATTTGCTCTAGCTTATTGGGAAGTGAGACTTAGTGCATACATGCACTTGTGCTTTTCTGCAGGTGGGTCACTAGACAATAATTTCATCAACGGGAGTTTGGTACACCATTCGGTATACCGAACCATAGCTGTAAAAGTGTTAAGTTGTTACCTACTAAGCCAAACAAAAGACAATATATGATGTGTAAAAGTGTGGCTCGAATAAAAGCTAATAAAATAATAAAGCTCATTTTACATCTACCAGTCCTACTAGAAATGAGGTTGCATGCATCTGGTAAAATTAAACTTTGATGTTATTTGGTAAGGAATTTTCTAAGCAGTACCAGCCAATATGAAATTCTTACAGAACTCAACACCATACTAGCTGGTCCTGCTAGCATCTGCCATAGAAAATGGAACCACACATTGTCTTAGAGTTTATAAAATAGGAAATAGTTAATCTAATTTTAATCTTTATATCAAATAATAGTATTGTTATAAATATAAAGCCTGAATATTGAAGCATGAGGCTGCTACAATTTATACTTTAGTCTGCCATCCAGTTTACTACTAAACATGACAATAGATAGAGTTATGTTATGTTAGGAACTTAAAATTATTTAATGATTAAAAGGCTGTAGATAATCTACAGCAGTGTAAAATATGGTTTTAATACTTTCAACTTTCCCTCTAAAACTGCTGCATAAGATGATCAGCTATTCATATAAAGGAGTGTAATGTTCAACCTCCAACCTTGGCTTGAAAGAATGACTCACAAGTCTACTACTACATACAATAATCATAGTCATTATTATTGTGTTAAATTCTTCACATATCAGACATTTCAAAATACAGAAATATTAATAGACAGAATGGTGTGGAACACGAGAGCCAAACTACTGATTCTGCCACAAGGAGTTGATATTTAAAGTGCTGCTAACATCACTTCAATCCTACCAGTTTGAATATTAAAATCAATTTAAAGCACATAAATTACATAATTTTTTTATTATATATATTGTAGTTCAATACACCAGAGTCTTGGCTTTCGAATGAGCCTATATTCAATACACAAAGAATAGTAGAACTATAAAAAACAGGGTGTCAAATGTATGTTCTGCAATAAAAAAACACATGGTTGCGGTTCCCACAATATGATGTCATAATTGTTATTTAGCCTTAGGTAGTCAATCCCTTTCGCTGCCATTGAGGCTGCGCTTTTCTGTGACAATCGGGGCTATTAAACACAGAGAGGGCTAATAATAAACTAGGATTCTAGATAATCAACAATGCCCGGGAATCGTGCTAACGCTCGACCAATACAAACACATGTTCTGGGTTAATTAATTAAGCTTCAATAAATATACTGTCGTTGATAAAGGTAATGAAATCACATCGATAAATTTGTGACCTGCAGTTGCGAGTCCCTAGGGCTATATGTCGATCGCACTTTCGCGAGATCAGGCAATGCTTGAAATTAATTAGTCTCAGTCGCGACCCTCAACATCACAATAAATTGAGAGGGCTAGTGCATAATGTCATCGGGAAAACATAGTATGGTGCTTGGAATCTGAGTTATTTATCATAGAAATAATCTGTACATAGAAAACTTGTGACACTGATTCCTTTGTCATCTTCATTGGTTCTCTGGAGTTGTCCTATCTTCGCCTGACACTAGCGTTATTATCGTAGTTGATAAATATAAGCGGTAAGCAATAAAATAAGCGGTAAGAGCACACAACACCGCATATGAAAATTGTGATGTCACAATTTTCGCGTCTATGCTATTGAGAGTTTCTGCGGTAGAGCTCTGGGGAAATCCTATAAACACCAACCAACATCTGTCTCACCATGTCAAACAATGGCTCATTCGTAAGCCAAGACTCTGATGTATCAAAATAAATGATAAAAAATTATGTAATTTATGTGCTTTAAATACTCAGATTATACATTATACATTATTGCAAACTGTTCGGCTAGAGGCTGAAGACAAGCAGCACTCTGTCTATGCAAGACTCAGTGAGTTTACAGGAAAATAGAGATGCAATGCCTGGGTATGTCCCAGGGTTCAACAGTAAATGTATACAATGAATTACTAGCATGTAGTTTAGATTTTCAGTAGAAAGTTGCTGAGACTGGAGAAGAGTTTAGCAGCACAACAGTTTAAGTGAGTAGCTGGTATCACACTGTATAACAATTCTACCTTCTACTACTGGCTCCAGTGGCCATCTCTTTAATAGCTCTGATGATTCATTCTTTCCCCTAAACACAGCTTCCTCCAATGGAGTCCTTTTGGCAAGATTCTTTATGCTGAGGAGTAAAGAGACAGTCACTAGAGGCACAGATCCTAACATGACCTTCAGAGCAGTTGTCTCTCCATTGTATGCCGCCCTGTGCAGTGGAGTGTAGAGGTAGTTATCCTGTATGTTTAATAGGGAGTCTCTCTGTAGTGAGGAGAAGTTGTAAAGGAGGGACTCTATACACTTGCTCCTTCCACACGCTGCAGCCACTGCTATAGCTGTGTTACCGTGTTCAGTCTTCTCAGCTACAAACTCGTACCTCCTCTCATCACTCACTGTGTTTATCAGTAACTCTACACACTCACTGTCTCCTCTCCTTACAGCAATGTGTAGTACTGTCCATCCATCTTTCTTCTTCATCAAAAGCAACTCATCTGCTGTTTTTCTAAGTGGTGAGAGAAGCAGACGATAGGCTTCTGTGTGGCCCCTTTTTGCAGCTACCATAATAGCTGTGTATGAGTCATCCCTGATAGTAGTTACTAGCCTTAGTAGCTCAGAAGGTTGTACTGTTTCTAAAGCTTTCCTCAGCGCACTAATATCCATATTTCCATCTCTAACATACTCCTTCAGCAATTCTTCCATGTTTAACTGTAACATATGTACTGCACTCTTTTAGCTGCTGCAAACAGTAAAATATGATAGAGAAATGAAAACAAAATGTGACCCAACTGCTGACTTGGAAAGCTGCCAACCATTACAGAGTGGCTGCAGGTGAACCCTAGATATTCACAGAGTATGAAAAGGAGGCCAGGGATGTCATACTCTGGCAGAGCTGAGAAACATCTGCAGTAGAAACTGTTTGCTGGTATGAATATGACTGAGGAATGAGACCAGAGCCTCCTGACCTTAACTTAACCTCACTACATGACAGACTCAATGAGTCTCCTCAGGGTAGAGAGTGATAGTCTCAGGAGGTCAGAGTTATATTATAATCACACTGACACAGTGTCTCTCCTTATCTACTCTATTATTCCCAGTAAATACAATATCAACAGATGCTAATATAATATATAAGTTATACTTACCTGTTGCTATTCTGTTTATGTCCTGCTCTGACTACTACAGGTTTCTTTATAGCTTGTAGCTGGTTATAATAATGCCATCTGTCTCCTGATTGGCTGAGCTGAATAAGGGTTATTCAAACAGTGATTCATGATGAAGTTATAAGATACTAAATTAAGGAACAGGAGCTAATTGTTACTGCAGCTTCATGATAGGCTGGTTCTACAGCCTTGTACTTGGCTAGTTTCACTTGCTGTTTATTGTTTAAAGTGAATATTATCTGCTTAATTTCATATAATAAAATAACAAACATTATGTTACTTTTGCTAGTAACTTTTGCTATAAATATTCACATTTTGACCACTGGCAGTAATGTGACGAATAGCATTTTTTTATAAAATAAACCCTCATACTATTCGTGTTGCTACAATTAAATAGAATTCAAGATAAATATCTGTTTTTGATTAACATGTAGGTAATAAGTACAATGTTTTATATTACATTTTAGTAATAATCAATCACAAACAGTTAAGAGTTAATGCAAATATTTAAAGACTAGAGTAAGTACATGTATGTTAAATATCCCAGCATATCAGCCACTCACACTGACCTAGCAACAAGAGTGCATAACCTATAGACACTTGCTAGCTAGTGCCACTCGTAGTAAGTTAGCTAGTGGCAGGTGCTAGTCAAGGTGTACTAATTAAAGCTAGTGCTTCTCAGATAAAATCCCTAATACCAAACACTTAGTTTAAGGGCAAATAATAAACATCATTGAGGTCAAGAATGCTTGAAAGCTTGTTAAACTTTTCAAAGACGCATGAAGTTTTACTTGAAATAATGGTTTGTCTGCCCATTGCAAAGTGTGGCCATAATTGTGATAAGGTGCACCTGCTTAAATCAATAAATTTAGATATTTTATCTTTGATCAGTTTATCATGTGACAAGGCAAGCTAGCAGTAAGTGAACACTATTTAAGTATTGTTACAACTTTTCTAAAGACAAAGTTTGGTACTAACAGCTGCAACCAAAACAAAAGGCAGTTGATAAATTCTTTTCAATTTAATTTAACTTACCATAAAACCTTTAAATGAATGCTACCTCCATTTGAACATCACTTTGACATTCTTTTAACTTTACAAACCCATAATAGCAAGTGACCAGTAAAAAAGTGTTCTCAAAATTGTACTAATAATGACTCTGTTCCATTAATAAAAAATAATTATAATTGACTTTGAAAGGAACACCGTAGAAATAATTAATAACTATATCAGACTAATAGTAGTTCCTTTGTTTAACACAGTCTTGATACTTTGAAGTATGTAAAAAACGGTTTACATTTATGATGGTATGTGAGCGACTAGTTTTAGTCTAAAAGTTGCGCTTAGCGATGCTGCTATAGGTTTGTCATTTGCGGGAGATGCGGCGCATAGGTGTTTTGCTCTGCTCAAAAAATTGCTTTGATGCTAATATAATTTTGTTCAGCGGTGCAGAGGAAGAGTTGAGCTCAGAAAACATGGAAGGTATTGAATAGCTAGAAGATGTTTGTTCTATTGAATGCAACAATCAGAACGCAATTGACAAAGCTAGCAAGCAAATAATCTGTTACAAAAATCTTAATTTTTGTGTCTGCAGGTATTATAAGTATGGTTTGTGTGTGTCACTTGTTTGTGAATGTATACATTTGTGACATCTGTTGAATTATTACTATAAAGCTTCTAAAACTCTAGATTTATAGCCTGTTATTTAACCCTTTAGTGACCGCGCGCTTACGACTGGGAAATCCACAGCGTACCGGAGCATTTACTAGGGCGATTTGAGCCTACGACGCGACTGCGTAAAAACTGCATCAACTTACATCAAAATTGAGATACATGTAGATACATAAATTAACATGCATAGGAATGCTGATAAATCTCTTTACAAGCTGATATTTTTTATGTAGATAGCTTGCAATTGCTTTCCTGCGATTTGTTGAAGCAACCAATTTTTATTTATTTTTGTGCATCATTTTCTAATTAATAAAAGTAATTGACAATGTTGTATAAAGACTACCTGCATGGAGTCATATGTTCACAACAATTTGCAAAAGAAATTGGTCGTTCAAGAGCATTGAAAGTGGAGTTATGAGCTCCGATGTAATGCGTGAGTGCCATTTGAAATGCTCGTGACGCCATGTTCATAAGCAGCGCAAGACAGTTACCCAACATGGTTGCTCCAACTTTCGTGCAAAGTGGCACATTAGATAATAATAGTAGCCCAGCAAGTATGAACAGCTTGCCTGAACATACAAACAGTACATCTGTACATAGTAACAGTATATCTGCACATATGGACAGCATTATAAACACATGGACAGCATATCTGCACTTATGAGCAGTATGACCATGCATATGAACAACATGTCTGTACGTATAAACAGCATAGCTGTTTATATGTAAGGTCAGTATATCTGTACAAATGAATAGCATATATGTAGATATGAGTGGCATGTCTATACATATGAAGAGTACACATGTACTTATGAACAGCGTATCCGTACATGTAAACATCATATCTGTATGTATCAACAGCGTATCTGTACATATGAACAGCATATCCGTACATATGAACAGTGTATACATACATATGATGTAAGCTATACAATGAAGTTACAAAACAACAGCTGAGTTCCTACCCAAGTATGAGACTACCAGCTAGCCAGCCTCTCATCATCAACTAGGAATCTCTTCATCCTCAGCTAGATTTGACATAGCCTGTCTACCCACACTATCATCTTCCTCATTGCTGCTGTCTACAGTGTCTGTAGATGATAACAGAAACACTGGCTAGACTGAGAACAATCAAATAAGACTCATAGAGACTACTGTGATAAGAACACCAAAAAGTTATACCACAACCACAAATGGCTTACTTTAAATTACATCTTCAAATGATAGATTAATTTTTTTTTTAGATTACATCTGTAGATGACATATTTAACTCCCCTATAAGATCAAAATAACATTCACTTAACGTACTGAGTGTGTAACCGATACCCTGTACTATAAGATATAGAAGGGTTATTATCAACACACCTGAAACTATAATGAAAGTAACAAAATGGCTTCGCTCTTTAGCTTTAGGGCTAGCTAGTAGGTGTGAGTCAGCTTTATTAATCTACACAGTACTCTATAAGTCTTAACACTAGCTATATATTTAACCCTTTAGTGACCGCGCGCTTACGACTGGGAAATCCACAGCGTACCGGAGCATTTACTAGGGCGATTTGAGCCTTTGACATGACTGCGTAAAAACTGCATCAACTTACATCAAAATTGAGGTAGATAAATAAATTAACATGCATAGGAATGCTGAAAAATTTCTCTACACGCTGATATTTTTATGTAGATAGCTTGCAATTGCTTTCCTGCAAAAGTCTCAGTTTGTTGAAGCTACCAATTTTTTATTTGTGTAAGTCATTTTCAATTGTATTTTCTAATTATTAAAAGTAATTGACATTGTTGTATAAATAATACTTGCATGGAGTCATATGTGTTGTATAATCAAGCTGGTAGACCGCGGGCTACGCTAATGTCCAAGGTCATGGCAGTTACAGGTAGTTATGAGAGGTTACGGGAAGGTTCGAGAAGTCAAGGCGAGTATATAGGCGTCGGGAGATTCAGACGGAGTTCTTCTTTGCTTCAACCACATGTGAGTACGCACCTTTATACAACATGGCGCAGTTGACAAAATTCTGATTTTTTTTCTTTTTGTGTTATCATTAGCGAACATTTTTCTGGTTACGGGGTTAAGTTTAAACGGTTGAGTAGACCCTTTCACGGGCGTTCAGGTGAGGTGACGTGAGGTAGAGTGGTGTTGTGAGGTGTTGTAGCGGTGAAGTAGCGGTGTTGGTGAGGTGTAAATATTTATTACGTATTCAAAGGTGAGAATTACATTAATTTTATACGAGTGGGGTAGAGTGGATTGGTGGCGAGAGATATATTGTGTTGGGTAGGGATGGAGAGTGGTTTTTCAAAGCTGGTGTTCGGTGAGGACGGTGATGGGTCGTGGGAGAGATTTATAGAGGAGATGAATTTGTGTATTGAGAGTGCTGTCGAGAAGAGAGGTTAGGTAGCTGATGAGGATGGCAATAGAGTACTTGTTATGACTGGTGGAGCTAAGTTAGTGCCACTATTGAGAGCTATTGGGCACAGTGGTAGAGAAGTATTGAGGGGTGCAGGATTTAACGTAGATGGTGTAAATTCTACTTATGAAGGGACAGTGGAGGTTTTGCAGGATTATTATGGTAGACAAGAGAGTATGTTCGTAAAGGGGCATAAGTTTCTGACGGCTAGGCAGGCACTTGGAGAAAGTGATAGAGAATATTTACAACGGGTAGAGAGTTTGAGCAGATATGCAGAGGTGACTAACAATAATGATAGAGTAAGGTTTGCCCTTATAGTAGCAGTTAACGGGTTGAGAGATAGAGAAGTAAGCAGAGATTTAATGAAGAATGCCAATCTTACTTGGGCGTTATTGCATGAGGCATTGAGGGCTCATGAAATGGCCAACAACTCGGATAGATTTTTGAGAAATGAGGGTAGAAGTACCGATTTAAACAGTGAGGTTAACAGAAAAGTAGCAAAGGTATCAGAGTTTGATAGCCGAGTGCAGTATAGGAGTAATAATAGAGATAAAAGTTATGATTCAGCAGGTAGATCTTCCCTAGGGGTAGCCCTAAGAGTAGTAGAGGGTATTATGGTAGTGAGGAGCATGATACTAGTAAATATGGGACAAGAGGCCGAGAGTATAACAAGGACAGTGACAGTAGGAAGTATAGAGATAATAGCAGAGAGAGGCATGTCTCTAGATATAGAGCAAGCAGTAGAGAAGGCAGTGAAGATAGAGTATGCTACAATTGCAAACGTAGTGGCCATGAGATGAGGAGTTGTCCCTCCATTAAATGTTTTTGTTGTGGACAGCGAGGACATGTATCCCGTTATTGTAGGGATAGGAGAGATGTAGGTTATGACAGGCGAGGTAGTAGCAGGAGGTCAGGAGACAGTTGGGATAATAGCTATGAGCGATATTGTAGCAGGGATAGTAGTAAGTAGAGGTACAGGGGCCGAGAAAGCCCCCGCGAGATTAGAAACAAATTTAGCAGGTACAGGGACAACAGTATGGATAGGTTTGAGGGGGAGAAGTATAAGGATAGGCACGCGACGAGCCGGTATGAAGGGTACCGAGATAGTAGTAAAGGCAGAAGTGTTAGGTTCTCTGGTTCTAGGGATAAGTATGAGGATGACAGTTGACTAGGAAGGAGAATTGTACAGGTTTTAAAGGTCAATGGGAAGAACGTTGAATTTACGTTTGATACTGGGGCAGAGGTGTCGACTGTAACCGAGGGGACGGCCGAAAGGCTGAACCTACGGCTAGAGGAGCCATCTACTGTCTTGGCGGGAATAGATGGTCGTAAGCTAAGAGTAGTCAGTAAAGCAGGTGTTCAGTTGGAAAGTAAATATAGATTTATGGAGACAGAGGTATATGTGATGAAGGGATCTAGGACAAACTTGTTGGGTATAACCGAGTTGAGGCAGCTGAATTTGTTGGCTGTAGTCAATGCGGTGAGCAACGGCGAGTTTGCCCCAGTAAAGGAGTTCGAGGAAGTTTTTAAAGATCTAGGCACTATGTCAGGTATTTTTAAGATTAAATTGAAGGAAGGTATAGAGCCAGTGAGGCTGTACTCGCCTCGACCTATAGCAGCAGGTTTAAGGGAGCAGGCTAAGCAGGAGTTAGATAACATGTTGGAAAATAAAGTGATTGAGCAGGTTGAAAAACCTACTGAGTGGTGCTCAGGGCTAACTATAGCGCTTAAGGCAGAGGGGAAAATAAGGTGTGTAGATTTAACTGGACTGAACAGATCTGTCAAGCGAGAGGTTTACCCTTTGCCAAAGATTTCAGATCTGCTCAGTGAATTGTCTAAGGGAACGATGTTTTCGAAGTTAGATGCGAATTCAGGGTTTTGGCAAATTCAGGTGGAGGAGGGATCAAAGTCATTGACGACCTTTATCACCCTTTGGGGTAGATATAGGTTCAATCGGATGCCATTTGGTATCTTCTCAGCTCCTGAATTTTTTCAGAGAGCAATGGAAAAAGTTATTGGGAACATGAAGGGAGTAGTATGCTTAATGGACGATGTCTTAGTATATGGAAGGAATGCAGATAAACATTGGTCAAGATTGAGAGAAGTGCTAGGAAAAATCAGGCGTTCAGGCATGACGTTAAGGAAGGATAAGTGCGAGTTTGGAAAAAGTGGAATTAAGTTTCTGGGCCATTTGGTTAGTGCGGCTGGCATTAAGCCAGACCCATGTAAAGTAGAGGCAGTTCTAGACTTGAAGTCGCCGGTTAATAAAACTGAGGCTAGGAGGTTTAAGGGATGGTAAATTATTTGAGCAAGTTCAGTAGAGAGTTAGCAGAGTTATGCACGCCTATCTATAAGGTGTCAGGGAGTAGATCACAGTGGTATTGGGTCCAGATCAGGAACAGGCTTTTGAGAAGGTTAAGATAGCTTTATCTAAAGCACCCGTGTTGTGTGCCTTTGATTTGAGTAGGAGGCATAGGGTGTCTGCAGATGCCAGTAGAAACGCAGTAGGGGCAGTATTGCTACAATTGACTGAGGGTAATGTGTGGCAGCCAGTAGAATATGCGTCGAGGAAAATGTCTGAGGCAGAGGAAAGGTATGCGATGACAGAGAAGGAGGCATTGGCAATTACATGGGCATGTGAGAAGTTTGACTACTATCTAGTAGGCAGAAAGTTTGAGGTTGAGACTGACCATAAGCCACTTATTTCACTGTTAGGTGAGAAGGACTTGTCAGCCTTACCAGTCAGGGTTCAGAGGTTTAAAATGAGGTTAATGAGGTATGACTACATGATATTTCATACACCCGGGGAGCAAATGTATTTGGCCGACTCTTTGAGCCGACCTAATGGCAAATTGGACAGCGAAAGTGAAATGGGTAGGAGTGAGGATGTAAATACTGCTGTAGTTAGCAGTGTGACTACTGACAATTTTACGGACAGTTTAACGATAGAATTAAGGTCGGAAATGTTGAAAGATGATGAGGCTGCTGAATGTTTGAAATTTGCTATGGAAGGTTGGCCGAGAGGTGGCAAAAGGTTGGGCAGTGAGCTTCTAAAGCTTTATAGTGCAAGGGAATGGCTTACTGTACGGGATGGTTTACTTTTCTTTAGAGACAGGGTATACATACATAGGTCTATGAGAAAGTTGTATTTAGAGAAGTGTCATGTCGGGCACCAGGGAATTGATAAATTTCGTTGGATACCTGGGTGCCACTTCTGGTGGCCAGGAGTTAGCGTAGATATCTATGAGTTTATAGGGCAATGTGATACCTGTGTCATCCATGGGACAGCCAAGAACCAACCCATGGTTGAATATGAGTTGCCAACAAAGCCTTGGGAAGTACTCGGTAGTGATGTGTTTGTATTAGATGGCGAGTTATATTTGTTGATAGTTGATTACTATTCCAGGTGGATTGAGGCACTGCACATCAACGCTCAAACATCTAGGGAGGTAATAACGGTTATGAAGAAAGTGTTTGCTAGATTCGGTATCCCTAGCATTCTGCGATCAGATAGCAGGCCTTGCTATGATAGTAAAGAGTTTAGAAAGTTTGCAGATTTGTACGGTATCAAGGTAATTACTAGTAGCCCTCGATATCCGCAGAGTAATGGTTTGGCAGAAAGTGCAGTTAAAACTGTGAAAATTTTGTGGAAAAAAGAGCGGGATAAGGATATGGCATTGTTAGTGTATAGAACAACCCCTTTGTCAACTGGGTACTCACCCGGGGAACTAATGTTTGGCAGAGCGGTTAAATCGAATTTGGGTGTGAGCAGTAAAGGGGAAGTAAATTACAAGGAGTTCGAAAGTAGAGAAAGGGAAAGGAAGTTGAAATTGAAAAGTAGTTGGGATATCTAGCACAGGGTATCAAAATTGCCGGAATTAGAACCAGGACAGGTTGTCTACGTGAAAGCGCCTACTGACACAGGAGCAGCAGGTACAGTGGTAAGAAGGGACAGTACACCAGAGAGTTATTGGATACGGGTTGGTTCGGGTGAGATCAGGAGAAATAGGAAACATCTGTTTCCTCTTAATAACAATCTCTCCTGGGGTTCCCCTAATGATACTAACACCAGTAGTCAGGGTGCTAACCATAACATCCCTAATGATTTTTGTGAGTTGTTTGAGGATAGTACGGAAGGTGAAACACAGTACTGGGTAAACAACGAGCCTAGGCCTAGTGGAGGTGGGGAAAGAATAGGTGGTTTAAATGATGAATCGGAGGAACCACCCGGTGCCACGGTTGGAAGTGGCCTAGCCAGTGGGGATCCTGATGCGAGTAGTCGAGATACCCAAACCTCGCAGGGTACTAGAGAAGGAAAAATAGCCAAAGGCACAGTTACAAGGAGTGGTCGGGTCAGTAAACCCTGGCTAGATAAAGATAGTTTTTACTATTAACCGTTGTTAAAAGATGGTTGCCATGTTGCAGATTGTTGTAAATAAATTTCAACCAAAACTACAATCTCAATGGAAAGCAGTTCAGGTGGCGATGCTAGTGGTGACGGACGACCGGAGAAGAGCAGTGAGGAGAGAGTGGGGGAGAGGAAGGACGGTAGTGAGGCTAAGAAGCCTGTGGTATATGGCAGTAGTGGTAAGCTTTGGTGCATGATCTGTAGGGTTAAGCGAGATCACTTGGCGGTGAATTGCCCTGGCAATGCTTGTAGGAGATGTGGAAGAAGTGGACATCGGCAGAGGGACTGCAAGGTACCCATCTGTCAGTGGTGTGGTGAGACCGGGCACGCAGTCAGTGGATGCCCCCGCCGAGGTCCAGGTAGCCCAGGAAGTAGCGAGGCAGGGAAAAGGAAGGGCAGTAAGGAAATACCAGCGCCTCAGAGGAAGGTGAGGAGTTATGCTGATGTGAGTGGCGGTGCTAGGCAAGCTGCTGTACCGGTACCCATTATGGGGAAGGCGAGCTCTTTTTTAGCAGACGTGACCAGTGATGGGATGATGGACAGAGAAGGTTGCCAGAAGAAGATCGCTAGTATTGAGCGTGAGGAGGCGGAGGTACGTAGGAGGTTCGAGGCAGAGTTGGCCAGACTGGCTGCCGAGCGCAGGGCAGCGGTCAGTGAGTTTGAGAATGCAGAGGCATTCAGGGCGGCCATTGAGCAGTTGGCTGAGGTTCAGAGGAAGATTGCAAATAGTAGGCTTGCACCGAAGGAGGGCCAGGCTGAGGTAAATAGGTCTGGGCCTATACCAATTCCTAGCTCTGTGGCGCCATCCCCTGAGCGGCCGATTACGGCTCAGGGGAGACTTCCCACAGGACGCCTGTTAGGCTCATCTCCATTGTGGAGAGCGTGGTCAAGACGGAAGGAACGGGATCTGAGGTTGAGGAGCTGTTACCAGCCCAACCACCAGTTTCCGGGCCAGTTGAGAGTAGTAGTGGTGGTAGTGGTGGAGGCAGTGTTGTTGGTGACAGAGGTCACGGTGATGGTGACAGAGGTCACGGTGGGGGTGACGGAGGTCACGGTGGTGGTAACGGAGGTGGAGGGGATCAGGAGAGTGAAGAGAGTAGTGCTGCCGACTACGACGGCAGCCCCGGGTTGCTCGAGAGCGATGGTAAACAGGATGTGTTGATGGACCAAAACCTGGGTTAAAGAGTAAGGTAAACTTCACCAGCGAGGTGAGTCGCTGAATGAGTTCAAATGTATTTCTGGAAGGTTAGTGGCCCATACAAAAAAGAAAAAAAAGAAAGAGGGCATGTTGTATAATCGAGCTGGTGGGCTGCGGGCTACGCTAATGTCCAAGGTCATGTCAGTTACAGGTAGTTATGAGAGGTTACGGGAAGGTACGAGAAGTCAAGGCGAGTATATAGGCGTCGGGAGATTCAGACGGAGTTCTTCTTTGCTTCAACCACATGTGAGTACGCACCTTTATACAACAATATGTTCAAAACAATTTGCAAAAGAAATTGGTTGTCCAAGAGCATTGCAAGTGGAGTTATGAGCTCCGATGTAATGTGGGTGCGCCACTCGAAATGCTCGTGACGCCATGTCCATAAGCAGCGCAAGATAGTTACCCGACATAGTTGCTCCAACTTTTGTGCAAATTGGCACAAAGGTGCTAATGAATATGCATCTGAAAGCTGAGACATTTTCCTGCAGAATGAGATTTTTTCCTCCACACAGCTTGCAAAAACTTTGCATCTAGAGATCTATATATACGCAGTTACCCTTTTTTGCTGTCTGATTTTTATGCATTTCTTGAAACTATAGATTTAAGTTACAATTTTGCATACAAAGCCATTGCACAGATTCATGTGTGCTGCAGCAAAGACTGGTTGTGTGCAAGAAGAATTGAGGGGTGAGCCTATATTCACACATTTGGTGAAGGAGTAAAAGGCAGGAAGCAACATTTATGCAACACACCAATGCACAACAAATGCAATATATTATGACATCTCAGCGAATGTTTGTACATAAGCTAGCAATACAAAGCAGTGAAGCATTTTCAGAAACTAAATAAAATACAATTTGTAAATAAATTTAATTAGCATGGTAAGGATCAAAACATGACTCGCGCAAAGATATTCCACAAGTGACTCTGCTGCCAGTGCCTTCAGCTTGCTCTTGCTCATTGACGATGTATACAGACAACTTGTGCCCATAGCCAGAGACAGCAATGGAAAGCAAATAACTTTATTACAAATTTTTATCTGTTAGATGGAATATACTGCCTGAAGCTGAGCCATCCTTTCCAAGCCAGCAAGCTTTCATCTACAGATATAATTTTATCGGGCAGAAAACAGGATAGAACCAGTTGCATATCATGGCAAAAACATTTTCTAACGTAAAAGATTTATTGCCAGCAGGGTCTTCAAAATTGTCTGTAAAGTGTAAACTTGCTTCTAATTTTTTCTCTATTTTTTTGGATTAAAAATCAGCATAGATAATAAAGGAATGTGGACCAGTAAGGCAACAGAGTAGGCTTTTTGAGAGTACCTATATGCAAAACTAAACAAATATTTCCCCAATATATTAATCATCAACAGGCTAGGAAGCATCGCAATGTTTTTGAAGGCCATATTTATTTGTTTCGTTAAATATAACATTTATAATGACCGCTGTTATAAAAAGCTTTAAATAATAAAAAACACTTACCTGTTTAAGAATTCAAACTTATACTCCTGCCAAGCTGTCATCAAAATGTAATTCTTTTGGTTTTAAATCAGCTCCTCTTTGATATCCGTCAATATTCCCTGTTTTAACGCCGGCCGTTTCAGTCTCACTTTTGCAATCCAATTTACTCTGTTGATCTTCTTTTTTACTTTCATCGTTTTCCTCACATTCTTCTGCCCTAAACTCATCTTTTTCACTTTCAAACCAGTCGATATCTTCCTGTAGACGAATCTTTTTAGCAGCGCTTGAACAATCGCGTCCGTTCATGATGATTAACATTTCAAGAAGAACGGTCAACTTCTTACAACATGTTCTTTTTGCACATGCATATAAGGGTCAAATTATAGCCTCAAAATATTAGTATGATGTTTTTTAAGACTTCTCAAATTATTAATTAAAAATTTTAGTGCCGTTTTTAAAATGAATAAATTTAACAAATACATATCGTACACTCAGATCCGTCGGGAATATACGGGTTTGGTACGCTGAGACCACGATCTTAACCCGACGACTTACGGGAACGGTGTGGAAAAGGTTAATGGCATACTTGCAGTCATCCCAACATGGCTTGCAATGAATCGACCCTCATAGCTCCTCTTCTAATGCATGTAAATGTCAGTTTTGACTGCAAACTGTAGCAAACATATCGATGAATGCAATGAGCTTCTATGCAACAATGTTAAATATAGTATAACATGAAAATATACCTCCAAACTTAATACAAAATAAAAAATTCAAAGCACTAACAAATTGCAAAGCAGGGTAACATAATCACATGCTATACGTATCATCGCGGGTTAATTGCAAGCAATATATATCAACAGGTAGAGATATTGCTCGGTTTCCCATGTTTGTTATTTAGGGATCCTCGACAAGTTAACAGATTTATTTCATTCAAAAGGGTTAAGACATTTCATACGAGCAAAGTACAGAATAATCCTCATGTATTATAGTGAGCGTACATTGTCCACCTTTGGTTGGGTGTATCTAATCCTCAGATAGTTATTGAAGAGTAATAAAATTCTTGATGATATCAAACTTTTTATCACATTGACCTAAAATTGTAAAAGAAGATGGAACTGTCTAGGAAGAATTAGCATGCTTGTTACTCGCCATGATGCACCAGCGATAAAAATTCCATATAAACATACAAAATCATTAATAACTAATACAGGTGTGATACAGGACAAAATTAAAACATGTGATACCACTTCTCTATATATTTAGAAAACAAGAGAAACAGCTATAAACCAAGTATTATTAGTAACTCCAGCCCTCTGTATCACACCCAAGCCCCACCTACTATCCTATATTGTTGAACTCAAACTGACAGTTTTTAGCTATTGCCACACAAAGAGACCACCCAGGCTACAAGTTGAGCTATTTTATATCAATGAATGGAAATGAAGAGAGCCCTCAACCAATGCGACCAGCTGGCATTCACCAAAATGTCTGTCACATAATATAGCTTGTAAGCAAAATTTCACCGGGCTACTATATGCTGACCCTTACTTCTTCCTTTTGTGACAATCACCACAGAAATTAGGTTATCTAACATTCCTTGATAAAATAGGTTAAAAAATTTGAGGTGAAACCTGCCGGTGATGACAGTATTTTTGGTACTCTATTTAGTACTATATTATAGTAGAGTTGCCCCAATTTTAATATCGGAATCGGTATTGGTGGCGATATAGGTGTTGAGTATCTGAATCCGTATTGGCCGACATTTTCTTAAAAAATGGGAAACTTCCGATACTTTTTACAGATAAACTATTTAGCAGAAAACCGTATTTTACCCTGTTACACTAATAAAAAATCCTCAACTGCAAGCTCCTTACTTTTACCTAATGAATTCCGGGTCTGTCACACAATCTACTTGATGTCTATAGCGTGATAAACATTCACACAGCTGAGGAATCTTTTGGCTTTAGTCATGTAATAAAAAATGTTGGCGGTAATTATGACACGAAATTCCCACCATTGTCACCATGGGACAGAGCTTTTTAGATGAATGGTGGCCCTGAGAACAGCTGAGATGGGAGAGGGAAACTAATGAAGTGACTAACAGTCAGTACTCACATTTATAGACTTCTAGCGTGTGGAATAGAGTTATTTGAATTTATCACCGTTTATTAAAATCTGAGCAGTCGATTATAATGCGCTTGCTTAATACATGTTGTTTGTAGTATAATAATATATATATGTTTTACATTAGCGAATTTTTATGTTAACCATTTATTAAAATATTGTTTTAAGATTTGCATGTTATTATATAAATACTCAACAAATTATTAATAGTCGTCTTGCATGATTAGTTAGTGACAAATATTATCGTTTTTGTACTCGAAATATTTTATTGTTGCAATTGTTGACCTAATTATTGTGCAGCCAATCAACTGTAGATTTTTCCCTTGGTTTCCTATATAACTTTTCAGTTTTGTCATTTCTGCAGTGTTAATGCTTGATGCTGTGAGATATAACACCAATAAAGATGCTGCGTTCTTTACAATAGCTCTGCTTGATTTTCAAAAGCAAATACTGTATAAAATTCTTGTCACTGTTTCCGACATTAGCATTGTGATATTAGCCAGCATATCATAGTCGCATTCATTCTGAGTGCTATTGACCGAACATCAAGAATTATTGCCCTTGGCTTACTAGGGTGTAATAGTTGAGAAAAGACACCATCGAGTCTGTTTATCGGCTCGCCCTTGAGTCTGTTTATCGGCTCGCCCTTGAGTCTGTTTATCGGCTCACCCACGAGTCTGTTTATCGGCTCACTCTAGGCTCTGTTTATCGGCTCACCCACGAGTCTGTTTATCGGCTTACCATCGAGTTTGTTTATCGGCTCACCCTTGAGTCTGTTTATTGGCTCACCCACGAGTTTGTTTATCGGCTCACCCATGAGCCTGTTTATCGGCTCACCATCGAGTCTGTTTATTCGCTCACCCACGACTCTGTTTATCGGCTTACCATCAAGTCTGTTTATCGGCTCACCCTTGAGTCTGTTTATTGGCTCACCCACGAGTTTGTTTATCGGCTCACCCACGAGCCTGTTTATCGGCTCACCATCGAGTCTGTTTATTCGCTCACCCACGAGTCTGATTATTGGCTCGCCCTCGAGTCTGTTTATAGGCTCACCTTCGAGCCTGTTTATCGACTCATTGAGTTTGGGTGAACTTGCTCTTGATTTGGGAGTTGTCTATCCTTGTCTAGTACAATTTACTTCAGTCAGGACATAATCACAAAGTGCGGTATTTTCCAATTATATCAATATGATATATTGCTGCCAATCACGAACAAGAGAACAATGATGGGAAACAACAATGCGGTGTAATATTTCTATTTACTAGCATTATGAAAGTAATTTGAACAGTCGATGCATAAAGTTATTTATCTCTCTCTTGATCCTAAGGATATGATGTATCGTTTGTATCGCATACAATAACTTCAGTGGCTTTTTGGTATTTAGCCTGTCCTCCATTCTCTGTGGCAAGTGAGTCATTCTTCAGTACGACTGGCTACATCAAGAGTGATTAAGATAGAGTTGTCTCCCTGAGAGAATTAAATCACTAACGGTACCTAAAAGAAACATTTATTTGCGCTAAACTTGTACAGGCGCAGCAGTTCGTTTAGCAGTAGAAGAGAGATTTCAATATCACAGAGAAAGCTGTACTACTAACAGCAATTACCATTATTATTAACAAATTATAAGAAACATGGACTGTTTTGATACTAGATGCACGGTATGTCAGTATGTGAATATATATACATGTATATCTTTTTTCCATGAATACAAACAAATAAATACCTCAATATTTATCTTTTCTTTGCATTATATTTGCATAATAAACTTATCAATTGCCTATGCAACACAAAATATCTGAATTGGTATCAGAATCGGATTATTTTTCAATAAGAATTGGTATATCAGATCAGTATCTGAATCGGCTGGTGATATTAGAATCGGGGCATCTTTATATTATATTACAAAGACATTCTTAGATAACATTATAAATTTCATGTGAACACCCCCTCTCTTCCTTTATGAAAGAGCAATAGAAATACTGTATGCCTCAACAAAAGAACGTTCTAACTGGTAAAAAATTTGAGATCTGAGAGGAATTCTGAGCAAATAAATGCTTGAGATATAAGACAAATTAGAGATACTAGCATACGAGTCAGTTTTCAATGCTTACGACAACAGCATCGCTAATCCATTCTCGTCGGATAAAAATGATAAAGAAGGCTAGCTATGAGCGAAAGTGATAAGGAGTCTAAAAGTGAAGCAAAATGATCTTAATTAGAAAATGTAAAAAAGGAAAATGAAATTTGAATAGACATAATGTAAAATTAAAACTTATTTTTAATTGTATGCAAAGTCAGCTAAATTAATTTAAGTTAAATGTAAAGTTTCTTTAATGTTGCGTATCGTGACAAAAATTTGGTACAAGGAACGAGTTGCAGTCAAATATTTTCTGAACCACCGTTAGCCTCTACTGCCTGTATCGAAGGTGAGAACTCTATACCGTACTGCATATAAAGCTGTTGTTTTTTACAGACAATAACCATTAGATATGTACTTCTTACTTTGTGATTGCAGGTAGAGAATTAGACCAATGAAAAACACATTTCCATTGGAATATCCACTTTAGCCTCCTTATTCTACTGGAAGGAACAAATTAATTCCTATTTATTAATTACATAAGAAAAATTGTTTTGAGATATCAGAATTAAAAGGGGAGCAATGTTCCAGAACTCATTAAGCTCGTATGTTGAGGTATGGCTCTATTTCTATTGATGAACCAGAAGATATTAAACGGAGGATAAAAAGTAGCAAGGGATCATTTTGTTAACATCTCTTGATGCTTTGCCTAGTAATACATAAAAGTGCTTTGATATCTAAAAATAACGCTCTCCCTATTACATTAAACAATTTAAACCTGATATACCACAAAACCTCTAGTTGAACGCCTTCTTTATTTGAACACCACCTCTATTTGGCTGCCACTACAAGAGAAGGGTTGATAATTAGAGTGCCACCCTCTATTTGAACCTCTCCTGCATTTGACTGCCAATTTGATTATCTTTGATCTTTATGAACCCATATATATATCTAGTGATCAGTAAAACAAAATTTTCACATAATTGTATTAATAATAAGTTAATTCATAATCGTTTACATTAATAACAATCGTTATTAATGTAAACAATTAATTTATGTTTAATAACGATAATATTTGTTTCCATTTGTAAAGTTCGTTTATGTCACTTGTTCATGAATATATATTTCTATCATTTGATTGTTATTGTATAACTTATAAGTATGCAGATTCATAGCATGTTATTTAATAGCATTTTGCAGCTATCTTAACACGGCTTACAATGGATCGATGCTCATAACTCCACTTCTATTGCACATAAAAAGCTAGTTTTGTTTCCAAACTGTAGCAAACATATCAATGAGTGCAATGAGCTTTTATGCAACATGGTGAAACATTGATATAAAACGAAAATATGTCTTCAAATTTTGAATAAAATACAAATTTAAAATGCCCACAAATTGCAAAGAAGAACGCAGGCTATAATATCACCGTAGATCAATTGCAAGCGATAAATATCAACTGGTAGAGATATTTCTGTTTCTTGATACATATTTATTAAGAGATCTTTGGCAAGTTAAGCAAGTTAGCAAATCTATTGGATCCCAAAGGTTTAATATCGCTCCACTGGTAAAGCAAGAAAAATATAGGCAACATTCGCTTCGCCCATAATATGGCTAACTTTATTTTCCGAGAATTCTGACGAGCCATTTGAAAAAATACACTGCTAGCCTCTATTTGAACGCCGCTTCCAATTGACTGCCACTGTAAAAAAAGGATTGAAAAATAGAGCGCCATGGCGTTCAATTAGAGGTTTTACGGTAATATATTTTAATACACAAGGTAAAACTTAAAATTAAAACTAGGAAGATTTTTTGTAGCAAAAAAATGTAAAAGAGTCACAACTTTTCTTACTCTTGTTTTCTATTGGTCAAGACATGTACTAAGTATTTTCTAACGAAATTACTAGGATGCTGAGACTGGAGCCAACCACTTACCTATCTGGCGCGATACTACACAGAGAGAAATTTTGATTGAATCTTAAATCATTAATAAATCTAAATTCAGGGTGACAAAACTGTACTCAAAATTGATTTAATTTGCATTTAATAATGATTTACCTATGCCAACGCATACTGTGGCTATTAAATCATATTATGATTGATAGCTGAGCTTTTGTACAGCTTTGCTAGTGCCTTTTCAATCATATAATGATTGATGGTTGAGCTTTTGTACGGGTATACTAGTGCTTGTTCAATCATATAATGATTGAAAGTTGAGCTTTTGTACAGGTATGCTAGGGCTTGATAAATCATATAATGATTGAAAGTTGAGCTTTTGTACAGGTATGCTAGTGCTTGATAAATCATATTATGATTGAAAGTTGAGCTTTTGTACAGGTATGCTAGTGCTTGATAAATCATATAATGATTGAAAGTTGAGCTTTTGTACAGTTTTGCTAGTGCTTGATAAATCATATTATGATTGATTGTTGAGCTGTGGTACAGGTATAGGGGCCTACTAAGGCTTGTTCAATCATATTATGATTGATAGTCGAGTTGTTGTACAGGGATGCTTTTTGTAGAAATAACCAAAACTAAATCATTCTGTGATTCAGTGCTGTGCTGCTATGGATGCTCCCTGTTCACTCATGGTACTGTCATTTTTAAATCAGAATAAAATTGTAATTTTATACCAGGAGAAGACAATTACACACTTGAGTGAACTGATTACTATGAACTTCTTATTTTTATTTT
Organism: Watersipora subatra; assembly: GCF_963576615.1. Classification (NCBI taxonomy): domain Eukaryota; kingdom Metazoa; phylum Bryozoa; class Gymnolaemata; order Cheilostomatida; family Watersiporidae; genus Watersipora; species Watersipora subatra. The sequence continues at coordinate 60,656,048 of NC_088717.1, forward strand.
CATGAAATACTGAGGTTAAATATATGTATAAGCAAAATATATTATGATAACTTTAAAGCTATAATATGAATAAAAAGGTTAAAAATGAACTGTTTTGCAATGAAGTATTTACATGTAAATGTTTACAAATAATTATAAAAGAGAAAATATTTTAATTGAGTACTAGCGACACCAGCCGAGATACCATCAGTTAGAGTTCTAGAGAAGCTGTTACTTGACTATCCCCATCATTTGAAGAAGTCTCATCTGCAATGCAGAGGTTGTTGTCATCAATGATGAGAGCAGCCGTAACAGACATTCCACCAGAGCCCCAACTGATGAATGGGCTTGAATGTGGTACCTCTGGTTAACCACAAACAAACACTTAACATAGGCCAGACATGCATCTACCTCAGTTGCCATCAGGAACACTGCTCCTGTTGACAAAACCAGGTAGATGCATTCCTGTTCATTTGTCAATACAATGGCTCCTCTGCTGGTTTCATCCAAGGTACTTTGCGAAAGTCTCTCCATAAACAGGCTGGTGGCTGTCGACTTGCCCCTCAAAACACATTGCTTTTCATCATCAAGCTTGTCACCTATAACATCACAAAGGTAAATTGGTAAAAATTGGTACAAAGGTAAAAATCATATAGGTAATAGCACAGTTCATAACTAATAGTCATGTAAATGTGCTAAAACTAGCAATATAGTGATGTGGGTAGGTAGGATTAATGATTAGGAGTTACCTAACTCTGTGTTAAGGATTGAGTGATAATTATAATACAATTCATAACTAAGAGCTCTGGTTACAACTAGTAATATAGTTATGTGGGTAGGTAGGGTAAATGATTAGGAGTTATCTAGCTCTGCGGTAATGATTAGGAGCTATCTAACTCTGTGTTAAGGTCTGGGTGATGATAATAATACAAGTCATAACTAATAGCTCGGGCTACAACTAGTAATATATTTATGTGGGTAGGTAGGGTAGATGATTAGGAGTTATCTAGCTTTGCGTTAATGATTCGGAGTTATCTAGCTCAATGGGGAATATTGATTTACTCAACATACTCTTACAATTTGAATTAATGTTTTTCAACTTACTCGTTTTAACTCCTTCTGTTTCCTAATAAGGAGAGTTTGAGTTCTTGAGATCATGTTAGGTTGAAGGTTGGCCAGCTGGTGTTCCATCAGTTCTATAAAAATATCTTCATCGACGCCTTGGTCTAAAATTGATAGAAAAATTTAAATGATATATTCTGGTTGAATATGTGAGCAATTTTTTCATAGTTGTTCTGTTGTTTCTGTGAGATTAAATATTATATTATATGTTTTAAACAACAGACAATATATATTAAACTATAAAAGATTTGAGATTGTGAATATAGTCTTAAAAATCCCAATGTAGCCACCATTACTCTTGCTCCAAGGGGTGTGCGTGTGTTCTATGATTTTTTGTGATATCCAATGATGTAGTTCTCAGGAATTTTAAATTGCTTAGTGACAGAAACATTAGTATGACATTTATTATAAATTTTTGGCTAAATAGTGCCATGTTGTATGTTATACAAACTCACCATGGCAGGCTTTCACAATTGATTATCCAAATGACTGCAGAAAGTGTGATGGCACAGATGACACAAGCTCTTCATGGTTACTTGCTTCAATATTGTCTATGTCGTCACTACGGTATATTTTTTAATTATCTGAATAGTTGTCAATTGTGTTGTGTATCCTACTAGGTGATCGCTTTAACAGTATCAAGTGCAAAATGACCATTGCCAGCTTTAATTCTACAAGGATGATTTGAAAATGCCTCCCTTGTTTTCATTGGTCAATGCTATGAATAGGCTGCCCAGCGCCTGAGCCGCTTATCATCATCATAGATATTAGGCATTTATAGCTTTAAAGCAAGACATGGCCAATTTGTTGTACATGTATTGAGCAAAAATACTGTGAATAATAGTTAACCGTGGAATGCAATGATTTTAGTTTGTATTTTTAAGCTAGGAATACAGAGAATTTTAAAAACCCCAAGATGGCAACATAAGTAAAAAAGACATAATTAATATGAGTTAGTCTGGATAGGTTCTCTTGGAGAGGGAAAGAACCGTGCCTCTACCCCACCACGCAATATGTGTAGTGTAGCTACTTGATTTGACTTGAAAACAAATAGCTTATCTCATACTGAATATTGTATTATGGATACATTAATCATTTCAGTTGGGTTGAGTATCAGATAGATGTTGCAACAGTGGCGAAGATGTGCGGTGTTAGGAATGCATTACTATCATGTTTTTTTCTTATTACCACGTAAATCAAATTTTGTGTATATACTGTATTGCACCAATAAACAGCGAAATCGACATCTATGTGATACTGTGTATAAATATCCGCTCATGGAAAACCATGGCCACCCCTTTGGCTCACATATAACCACCTTAACTCCATGTTTTAAGCAACACTTACAAAAGTTAAATAAACACAGATTACAGATCTTCTGTGCACTACAAATGACGATGCAACTTAATAGGAGAAATCAATCTTCACTCAGTAAAATAAAATACACTAAAGGTTTCTATGTATCAGATTAAGTGAAAACAATTGCCAGATCATTGCTCCCAACCAAATGTTTCACTGGTAATAAGTGTATTTTATCGATATCAGGCAAGGCAAAAAATCCTAAATAAGTGTAATGTAGTAATTTAATCTTGTATTTCATCCTTTTAGCTCTAGTAGAAAGCTTACAGACGGTTCAACTAATACTATACTATTCACTTATATTCGACTCCACAAACTACATTTTGTTTGTTGAATTAGGAAAGTGGAATTAGGAGATGTAAGTCAGACAATGGCCATCGAATGAGTTGTTTGAGGCCATCATTCAAATAGCAAGGTGATGAAATTTTGTCAATAGTACAGCCTCAAGCTTAGATTGCAGCAGTTTGGATACATTAGCTACATGCTACAATTAGAGGAATTCAAAGTCATGTTTATCCTTGAATTTTAACAAGATGGTAAGTTTTCTTAGCTATTGTATATCTGGTGAAATACAGTCATACTAGTGACAAACATCAATTGGCCATTAATTATATCCATGAAGCATTGGTTAAACAACTGACTGCATTGCACAATAATTTTGTATGATTAGCTGAAACTTTATTTTTGTTTTCATTGATAATGGGAGAATGGCTTCAGTTGCCTCAAAACCTGACATACAATAAGCTCTACCAAAAACCACTTTCTTCAAAAGGCCACCATAATTTAAGTGCCAAGCCATATAGAAATTTACATTTAAATCATACTCATTTCAAGGCATCATGAGTTTCGCTGTCGGTCAAGGGGTGGTTTCAACTACATGTTTCTATTGCAAAAGCCCATTACAGAATATTAGTATTAAGACTGCTTGGTATCATAGTGTACAGTGCTCAGCAAAGCATCCTGATAGCTAAAAGAACAAAGTGACCAACAATAATAGCTAAATGCTTGTCTATAAAAATGTTCTTCTCAGCTGTGGTTGTAATATTACCAGGTTGCTCTAGTTGTTGCGCTGGCCCATACTGAAAGCAAGCACTCCCAATAACTCACAGCGTCATTGTTTCATATACAACATAAATCCCATCATTGAATTAAGTTATGTAACTCATAGCATCTGTTAATAATAAGACAAGGTATAACCACGCTATAAATAAGCAATCATATAGTATTAGATAATTGTAGTAGAAGATTGTGGAAGATAGCATTTTATGCACAATCCAACAGAGGTTTTAGGGCATTGGCTAGTAGATATTATTGGGCTCGCTGAATTAGGAAGGCTGTAGCATAACAGCCAATGAGTTTACCATCTAGCATGTATATAAAATATATCAACTGCGACTAACCTGAGACAGGCTGAGCTTAGGCTACAATAAAACTAAATAATAAATAAAACAATAAAACCAATAATATTAGATAGAGGGTTTTTACCATTGTTATCAATTATATCTAAAACTGTCTACAAAAGCAATGTTTGGCTGATTGCCCCGTTTTCAACATTCCTTTATTGTAGCTCATTCCAATTTTCTTCAAGTGTGAAAAGGTGTGATACTATAATTTTACTTGGTTTTACATGTACAACTATTTAGTCAAGAGCTTCACAACACAATTCTATGTTTATCAAGAAGAATATATACAAAGCTCTAATTATTAATATGTACACAACTTAGTCATGCTTGTGAAATTTCAATTGCTTCAAAATGAATTTTTTCAATATCAAAAAAGTATATAATAACTATACTGTTGACATTCCAGAGTAGACCAATAATATGCAATAAGGCAATTTTTCAATTATTCCAGATTTGAAACTCAACAACATTCTGATCATAGCTATTTCCTTACTACAACAGTCCAAGGTTTAATAGAAAATTTAAAACAACTATTGCAAGTTGATCATGTCAGTCCTTAGCCAGCTATTTCATTGGATTCATTAGATAGAGAGCATGCCTAAAGAGCTTTCATTGCTTCTGCATAAGCTCGTTAATAAACAGCTTTGTGAATGACAGCTCAATTTTGTGTTGCTGGCAGAACGTGAGATATGACTTGCTGCAGTCTGTGCAGCTAAGTCGATGATATGGTGGTCTGGATTTATTAATGAGATCTCAGTCTTGGCCCTTATATTACTAGACTGTTGACATCCAAGCTAAACATATTATGATGAGATAAGTTGTTCGAGGAAATTTCGTATTTTACCATTTTACAATTTTTAGGTGTAGGGTTTTGTAAAAAACCCCCGAAAACTCGGATTGTTATTTGGAATTGCGTAATTAAGGAGACTTTACTGATCTGGAAGTTTGCCTCATAACTGATTTATTAGCAATAAGTAAGGCATTATCCAGTACCGTGAAGCCTGCAATTACATAGTACTAATTAGACAAAATCCATATTTGAATAGTTATATAACAAGCAAAAACAAAGCAATAATAAAGCATAGCTCATTCTTCAAATTTGACAGAAAAATATGGTGTAATTCACTGACCTGTTCTTCTTTCTACTACAATTCCAACTAGTCTGACTTGAAGATAAACTGTGAAGCTATATATATATATATATATATATATATATGTACGTGGTGGTCAACTAAGGACATTAGGGTAGTTAGTGCAAAAAAATACTGGCCATCCACATCCACATATACATCCTAAGGACAGCATGACTAATCCTACCCATCCGGTTACATCACAGAGGTGGCATCAGGATTCCAGTGCAGCCGCTGAGGTCAACCCCATTAATAGACAGTTTAAATAAACAAGATGCGTTTTAGTAATTGTATGTGAATGGTTAATTGCAGCCAATGTGATGAGTGCTATCTAATTTTACTACACTCCCACCTAAATTTAATGGAAATGAAATTTATTACATTGGCCTTTTATAATTGTGTGATATGATATGGTTGTTTAACATGAACTACTGCGACTTGGTACTACCTGCTACTGCGTAAATATGCGACTTGGTGTATGCCTACTGAGTGGCCATGAGTTTGTTATCTTTTATCCTGCGAGTAGCAGCTTGTGATATGGGAAGTGACATGACGTATGCTTCATCTTTAATAAAATCTGAAAACTCTTGAAAGTTTGGGTACCTGTCGTCACCTCGTTGTTCACACCTTGCCGCCATGGCTACAATATGGGCCCACTTGATTCTAAGCCAGTCTGGCGCCTTTTCCATGATTTTCTCATTTTCAACACAGTCGTTCAGAATCTTTAAGGGTTTTATCGTTACCATTGCGCTATTCAAGTGACACAAGAAGTCGCTGAATTCACTTAGTGCCTTCCCATCTCTTGGTGGAACCTTAGGCCACGCATCTAGCTTGCGGCGAAATGATCTGGCAATGGTTTGCTCTTTACCGTAGCGCTCCTTTAACATGGCTCTAGCTGCGAGGTAGGCATCATCTGTGTTAGTGGTGAAGTACCCTTCTATACATTTCCTAGCTTCACCACTGATAAACCTTTTGAGATGTCTCAGTCTTTCATGACCCTCAATTCTTTCTGTACGCAAATATGTATCTAAGTCCACTTCCCAATCGGAAAATTGCAACACATCTCCTTCGAAGATGGAAGGCTCTACAGACTTCTTGCTGCAGTTTATGGCTGCAGCTAAACTTTCTGCGAGGTGTTTGACCGCATCCAGTTCTTGCCTATCGCTGTGTACGGTTGGCAAGGGGGAGCTAACTTCTGACACCTGCGCTGGTCTTTTCAATGATAGGGGGTGTGAGCCATCTCTAAAAGACTCATTGTAGCTTGTCGATCCAGATGCTTGTAACATATTGGCAGTTCTATGTGTTGAAGCAGGTGCCATTGCTTCTCTGGAGCTCTTTGCCTTGGCATCTGTGCTCCCTAGCATTGAGATCACTTGGCTGTCTTTAACCTTTTCTTTTGTAGTCAAAAAGGTCTGGAGAGGTTTTTGTTTCAATTTATTCATGTACTCTTCAAAAATTCTTGTTTCCTCCTCCATCTCTTCATTTGCTTGTTGGATAGAGTTTTCTATTTCTTCTAACTCTTGCAGTTCCAACTCTTGTACCTGCTTTTCTACTAGCTCATTGAATTTAGAGACAGCAGCTTCATGAAATTGAAACATCTTTTCTATTTGTGCATTAGGTTTGTTGTCACACAATGTGCAGAGGTCATCATACATGTTTGACACCACCAATGCTTCGGCATTCATTTCCTCACTCAAGGTAGTTAAGTCATCAAGAGCTATTCCCTCAGCCATATCTACTTGTATCTGACTGAAATACCTGATGTGAGAATTAATTTTTCTACCTAAATCCAAATTTAAGGAACTAATTTTACTTTCCTTTCCTTTTAAACTGAAACTAGTAGTTCTGACCGGCCTTGTGCTAGGTTCGTTACTAGAGTTTTTAACTGGTTTGCGTTCTACACTAACTCGACTGCTGCTATCACTTTTTAAATCATCATCATCGGAGCTTATGCTATTATGACTAAGGTTTGTGCTAGAAGCATTCACATCTGCGGGCTGCTCTGTTACTGAGTTATTTAAAACTGATTTGTCCTGACCAGATTGGCTATCAACAAGGCTCTCCTCAGCACTGGAGGCCGAACCCTGACCCTGGGACATGTTTACAAACTGATTAAGTTTAACACCAAGTAGGATGCCCTTAAAGTGGATGTGATTGGCTTACAAAAGCGTTAACGAAATGAAAATAACTACCTTTTTTTTAAAAACTTTTCAAAAACTCTTAGTAAGTTTGCAACAAAGTAATACTGTAAAAATTATCTAGACAATTAATGTAAAACGTTACTAAATGACTAAAAATGTCCAATATGTTTATGCTTGAGACTTATCTGGAGTTCCGTGGTGTTGCTGGCACGGCTTCTGGTGATAGTGCTTGGTCTGTCCTCGCTGCTAATAGATGTCTCTTGTAGATCAATATGGCAAATGTTTGTTGTGCAGTTTTATGATGTATCTATATACGTCGGTTGCTGACAACGGTTTAAGCTGTTGAAAGTATTCTGGTGATTTTCTCAATTGATTGTCTGTTGGTGTAGCGGTACGTTGCTACTAATGTTATTTAGTCGTTCTGTGACGTTCTCAATCTGCTGCCTGTCTGTTGGTGTAGCGGTACGTTGCTACTAATGCTTCTGTTGGTGTAGCGGTACGTTGCTACTAATGCTTCTGTTGGTGTAGCGGTACGTTGCTACTAATGCTTCTGTTGGTGTAGCGGTACGTTGCTACTAATGCTTCTGTTGGTGTAGCGGTACGTTGCTACTAATGCTTCTGTTGGTGTAGCGGTACGTTGCTACTACTGCTTCTGTTGGTGTAGCGGTACGTTGCTACTAATGCTGCTCCTTAATCATAGAGCTAAGGCTTCACTGTAGGGTTTTGTAAAAAACCCCCGAAAACTCGGATTGTTATTTGGAATTGCGTAATTAAGGAGACTTTACTGATCTGGAAGTTTGCCTCATAACTGATTTATTAGCAATAAGTAAGGCATTATCCAGTACCGTGAAGCCTGCAATTACATAGTACTAATTAGACAAAATCCATATTTGAATAGTTATATAACAAGCAAAAACAAAGCAATAATAAAGCATAGCTCATTCTTCAAATTTGACAGAAAAATATGGTGTAATTCACTGACCTGTTCTTCTTTCTACTACAATTCCAACTAGTCTGACTTGAAGATAAACTGTGAAGTTATATATATATATATATATATATATGTACGTGGTGGTCAACTAAGGACATTAGGGTAGTTAGTGCAAAAAATACTGGCCATCCACATCCACATATACATCCTAAGGACAGCATGACTAATCCTACCCATCCGGTTACATACAGAGGTGGCATCAGGATTCCAGTGCAGCCGCTGAGGTCAACCCCATTAATGGACAGTTTAAATAAACAAGATGCGTTTTAGTAATTGTATGTGAATGGTTAATTGCAGCCAATGTGATGAGTGCTATCTAATTTTACTACATTAGGCAACAGGTTAATGCAATTACTCAATTCTCAATAATTTACTCTGTTGTGTAGTCTTATTCCAGCATTTCATTACCCCAGCGATCAGACAAAAGCAGTCTTGGGCCAAAAACGGTGTTTGGCTACACACCATTTCCACAAAGTTGTGCAAAGAAACCTTAGTTCAGTGAACTCAACAATGCCATGTTGAAAACCTTTCTTGAGAGAATATCTAACTAGGTTTGAACAAACTGACGAATGAATATATTTATAATACTCCAAATGTATAAATTGTTCACATGAATCAATCAAGGGGGCAGTGCCCGGATCTCAGCAAGGAAGGATGTCCAGTACTTTTTATTTATTGACTGTTAGTTTCCACTACCAAGTTCAAATCCAACGCTTCTGTCTAGTTCCAATTAGGGAACAGATAATTTCATGAACTAACCCCAGCTTGATGCGGTTCAAAATACAATGCATTACATTTCTTAGCTCAGTTCACTAAACTGCCATGCAGGGCCGTATCCTTCTATACTGCGGTTTCTGCCATGGCAGTACCTTTTTTTGAAGCACAAATCCTGGAATTCACGTCATTTTTGCTTGACTTCAACCCTTGGGCTGGGGAAAGGGTGTCGTTTATTGTTTATCGTTATAATGTCGTTTATCGGTTGCGTGGAGAAACGAACTTTATGTCGCTTTCGGTAGACGTTTATAAAGCTGTCGTCTAGTAGTGGTAAACAAAGGATATGAATGCTAGTAAGTTTTAAATATCATCAACAAGATATTACTCGATGAATCACAATATGAAACGATTATCTGAGAGACGTTGCTTTGTGCTAAAAGCTAAAAAAATCGTGCCTTCTTGGAAAAGAATAAAAATTGAAAAATCTAGTCAACATAGGCTCGAATTTTAAAATGGTAAAATAAAAGTTATTTGATCCTGCGATCGTTAGTGATTTTTTGTCAGATCAAAATAAAAAATAATTCAAATGATAGAAATGATGTAAACTTTTTGAGCTTTTATTATTCTTGGAATATACAGAGAAAAACAATTGTTATTTTAGCTCACACGGCAACTTTCAGCGTTGGACTCTAGCAAATTGAATGCTTCTAAGCATTTCATACAGAGACAATTGAACATGGTTGTATTTTTTTGTAGTAGTATATAGATAAATTAATGCTATGTACAAAATATTTTGTTCATAGAAATAAATTTATGTTTGAGCTATGCATGTAACATGCAAAGGCTGTAGCTTTCTGTAGCTTGGCTGGGACTTGGCTACCAGACTATTTGGCATTCAAATCAAAAGATTCAGAAGCATAGCTGGGGTGGGGGGATCTCTGTGACATGGCCAGGATCTGGCCCACTCACCCAAAGACCCTGGCTAACTCTGACACATAACAAAATTAGTACCGACAAGAGGTGGACCAGAGAAAGATTGATTCATTTATTATTGGGGTATAGAATTTCATTGTGTACTAGTAGTGGCAGCACCATTGTAGTACTTGTAGTAGTACTAGTAGTAATAGAAGTAGTGGTAGGGATATGTGTAACCAGATTAAAGTGGGAACAACTCTTGGTCTAAACTGCTGTGGATTGTGGAATCAATATTAAATGGCAACTGTCTCAAATTTGATTTATTTCAACAATGATTTAAAACAGATTCATGAGGAAGTATGTGATTGAATTTTGATAGTCCCGGCTGTCAACAATTAATTAGTGATCATTAATAAATCAATCATCAGTGTCATATGATTGATTTTTTCATTTTGCTTCACTGATTTAAGAATGATCAGTTGTGATTGAAGTTTGAGTTGTCAGTCGAATGTAGGATAGACTCACTATTTACTCCAGCTCTTGATTAATTTGCCATTAATTATCATTATCAAATCATTTTTCAATCAGTATGGGTATGTGTTATGGGTAACAGTGATTTTTAGATCATTATCAACATAATATTAAATCTTAAGCCTGGCTAAATCAAATTACAATCATTTTTTTCTCTCTGTGTAGAACTACCAGAATAAGCAAGTGACCGAGAAGGAAACAGCACAAAATGTAACAGTAAGGCTACACAACAGATAAGGTAGCTAGTTGTGATGATCAGGATACATGATGAGCCAAGATAAGCAAGTCTGCAAATCTTGTGGGTGGTGAATAAGTAAACATCTCTTTAAAAATAAATAAAAGTGATGACATGAAATCTTTGTAAATAGGTAATGGTTACATGCTATAATAATGAAGTGCTTGTTATAGAAGATTCATGGTTGATGAATGTAGCAAACGCTCTTATTAGTGACACTAACTGATCATTTCCCAATCATTAGAGCAAGATGCATATGGAGAGTTTAACTCCCAATTTATGGCCAAGTGTAGGTCTATGTGATCAATTACCAAGTATCCCTAAATTTTGATAGATATTGTTGTACTGTGTTTCCATTCCATCTGTTAGTTAATGAGGCTGAACAGTCAGATTACTTGAACATTGAGGAGTACATACCTGCTGAATGTAAAGAACATTGGAATAGCAAGACCTTTTTGATATCAGCAGCTGTCATATTTGAGGTTGTAATCAACCAAAGGAACAAATTAGATTTGAACTTTGAGCATTTTATAGAAGTACACTGTTACAGTGGTAGTCAGCGTAAATTTAGTCATCAGTTCATGGTTTGTTCTGATTTTAAAATATGGTTGGCAGCACCAAGCAGCAGCACTGAGAATGTAAACATCAGGTGCAGATGTATGTAGATGCTTCAAATAAATGAAACTTAAAAAATTTAAATTTGAAAATAGGAGTAGAAATACAAATAAGATGACATGTTGTTTCTGTCATGTGACTTATCACCACAGTCATGGACTATTGTATTGATTGTCTAAAAATAGAATAGGGTAAACTGACTAAATAGATGATAAAGAGAAGACAACTGAATAATAAAAAGCAATGGAAATCTGATACTAAAAATAAACTGATATGTTTCTTTTTTATCTGATCAGACTTTAAGAGCATGAAAACGCACAGTCAAGATTAAAACTGATGATGAGTGAAGAATGAGACAGCAAAACCACAACTACTAAAGAACACATAAATGCTGTTTGACAATTGTTTTGACATCTCCATAAACATCCAGCTCAACTTGAGGTCTCAACAGAATCGTTTTGATATTGTAGCTTGCATACAATTAACCCGTTGCAACGGATCGCTTACGTCTGGGAAAGTACCAGCGTACGGAGGCAATTACTAGGGCGATTTGAGCCTTTGACATGACTGCATGAAAACTGCAGCAACTTACATCTCAATTGTGGTAGTTACATTAATTGACATGCATAAAAAAGCTGAGAAATTTTTTTACAATCTGATACTTTTCTATGCAGATGGCTTGCAAATGCTTACCAGCAAAAGTTTCAGATTGTTGAAGCAATAATTCTTTTATTTTCATGCGACATTTTCCATTGCATTTTTCAAATTTTTAAAGGTAATTAAAAATGTTGTATAAATACTAGTTGCAAGGATTCATAGGTTCACAACAATTTGCAAAAAAAATTGGTCGTTGGAAAGCCTTGAAAGTAGAGTTATGAACTCCGATGCATTACGAGAGCGCCACTCGAAATTCTCAGTGCGTGACCCAAAAAACCAGCAAAAAATTGAGGCCTGACATGGTCTCTTAAACTTTGCTATAACTTACATGCAAATTGGCATAAAGCTGCAAATGAATATGCATCTGAAAACTGAGATATTTTTCTACAGACTGAAATCTTTTTCTCTAGACAGCTTGCAAGTCTTTGCAACTTGAGATCTATTTATTTGCAGTAATGTTTTTCTGCTGTCAGATTTTGTATTCCTTGAAACTATAGATATATGTACCAGTAACAATTTTGCATATGAACTCATTGCACAGATTTATGCGCTGCAGCAAATATTAACTGGTTGCGTACAAGATAAATTAGGTGGTGAGCTTGTATTCAAACATTTGGTGAAGCAACAAAAGACAGGAAGCAACATTTATTATGAGCAGAAACAGCAAATCATGGACTGCTAGATTGCAAAACAATATAAGAACTGAACTCTTTGATTAAGTGGGTGCTCCCTGAGGAGGGCAGTGGGCAACAAATACAACATACTTATGCACAACAAATACAATAGATTATGACATCTCAGCGAATGTATGTACAAAAGCTAGCAATACAAAGCAGTGAAGCATTTGCAGAAACTAAATAAAAACAATTTGTAAATTAATTTAATTAGCATGGTAAGGATCAAAACATGACTTGCACAAAGATATTCCACAAGTGACTTTGCTGTCAGTGCCTTCAGCTTGCTCTTGCTCATCACCGATGTATACAGACAACGTGTGCACATAGCCAGAAACAGCATCGCAGAGAGCAAATAACTTTATTCCAAAATCAGGTCTGCTAGATGGAATATACTGCCTAAAGCTGAGCCATCCTTTCTCTGCCAGCAAGCTTTCATCTACATATATATATATATATATATATAAATTTACCAGACAGCAAAACAGAATATAACCGGTTGCATATCATGGCAAAAACATCTTCGAACTTGAACAATTTATTGCCAGCAGGCTGTTCAAAATAGTCAGCAAAAAGTAAACATGTTGCTATTTTTCATTCAATTTTTGATTTTATTAAACATCAGCGTAGATAATAACGGACCAGTAAAACAACAGAGTAGGCTTTTTGAGAATAAACTTCTTAATAATCTTCTTTTTCAATTCCATCATCTTCCCCACATTCTTCTGACCTAATATCCTCTTCTTCACTTCCAAACCAGCTGATTTCTTCCTCTAAACAAACTTTTTCAGTAGAGCTTGAGCAATCGCGTGTGTCTACGATGAATAGCTTTCCAAAAAGGAAGATCAAATCTTTTGCAACGTTCTTTGCTTGCACATGCCTATTAAGGATTATTTATAGCCTCAAACAAGTAGTATAAAGCCTACCGAAATTGATAAAATTATTAACTTTATTTTTTAATGCTCTTTTAAAGAATTAAAGTTTAAAAAAAAGGTCTATCGAAGACTGAATTATTTCGGGTTTATTTGGGTTCCGTACGCTTGGACATTGCTCGTTTTACGGGCTTTGACGGGCTTCGTTGCGAAAGATTTAATGGACATTGCTTAACCGGTTGTGACTGCATACACACTGCAAATAGCTTGAGGAAAGCTTTAGCTTATTGGAGTGATGTCGTTCCAATAAATAGGGAGTGGCAAAGGCACCGACTGAAATGGAAACTAGTGTTTGGGTGTTGTGAATGAGTCGGAAACTATCATAACTGACTCATTCATAACAGATTCAGGAGTATATTAATGAGCTTATGATGGTAGAGAAAGCTGAAGGACTTGGATGAAATGCGCCTGATAATTGTTCTGCAAGAGTGTATATCTATTTATATAAATCTCAAAGTTTGTTCGCCAGTCCAATTATAACGAATTAAATTTAGGAATAAAAATCTGCCTCACAGATGATTTGATCTCAGGATCTCCCTGTCGGCAACTGAGTGGTCTAATCCACTATACTATGATAGCGAAGCTTTCTATGATTGCTGGCATTTTCATTGCATCGGTTAAAATAATTAAGCTTGAAGTTCATGGGGTCATTAACTAAACAGTTGATTATAGTTACACAAGAAGTAACTATTATTTAGCCATCTGCAAACACATTGTTTAAGTAAAGTTTACCTTTGCTGGCTTCCTGAGTAAGTTACTCAAAATCATTGCGTAATAGTTTTATCACAAGTGCAACGCCGCCGAGCATTTGGCTAAAATAATAAATAATAATTATATAAATGTAAGAGTCTGCCTGTCCAGTTATAGAGAGGAGATTTTAGCATCAAAAAATCCGTTTCACATATGATTGCATCTTAGCACTTCTAGAGGCCATGAGCTTACCCATTAGGCTATGCCATCAACTGAACATAGCAATCAATAATAGTGAAGATTTTCATTACATGGATTATAATATGCATAACAACATTGCATCTCATGCTGGGCTCTCAGCCTCATCAAATGCATGCATGGTGTAGCAAAAGTGACAAAATCAGCTTATAAACAGTTGTAGACTGTTGCAATGGTAATGTAGTAGGTAATGCAATGTAGCCAATGTAATGTCAACTGTAATGTTAGATAATGCAGAATATTTTTAATCTTTCATTTATTCTTTACAATTTCAATGTTTGTTGGTTACAATTAGTCTGTTTGTGCTTACAGGTACAAAATATGTGTGACACAACTGATTTATTTATCCTACCATTATATGTTTTGACATGCATATAATGCTAACAATGAATTTTGCGGAACTCCCGCTAAGTTATATAATTTATATTGTCAGATTATGATACTACTTTCAAAATGAACTAAGTTAGTAAGTAGAGATACCACTGCATACGATATAAAAATTAGAGTTTGATTCAATAAAATAATTTTGAATATCCCTTAATAGTAAAGTTTCTATCAGCTATTCAAATTTTTGTATTAGTTCAGATTGATTAACCATAATGTCTTTTTGTTTAGTTCACAATAACAATAAGATAAACTTTTACTAGCTTACTATTGCTTCTAAACTATTAAAATTAGAATTTAGCTATTAAATTAAGGCACTTTGCTCACATCTTATTGCAGAAGAGAGAGCACAAGGAAGCTGTTATGAAAATACCCATTATTTTCATAACAGGAGGTGGTGCGAAGAAAAAGAGAAAGGGATGTTACAAAAAATCGCACCATCATATTGACTTTTCCAACTGTACACATCTTTTTGAAAAGTGATAGCGGGCCTAAGCTGAAGCCTACTGTAGCCTGTAATATATCAAAATTTGACTTATAGCGGCGACTGCAAAATATTATGTAAAGAAGTTTTAACCTCTCCTCTGAGTTGGTAACAAACACATGAAGCATCAATGTCTTAATAATTGCATTTGAGTGAACAAATTCATTGTGAACATATTCTTTCACTGCAGCTGCTACATCTATATATCAATTTTTGGTATATGAAGATCTGCAATGGACTTCCATTTCTTCCAGACATCGATTATTAAAAGTTGTGTACTATTGAATGTTTTGAGTGCTAAACCTTCCTGGTTCTAGGTTATTTGGCGTCTAACTTCTGTTGAGTGTAATCGAAGAGTAAATGAGATGTTGCGATGTTTGAACAACAGACTTCTTTCTTGTTTCTTACCACCTATGCCCATGAAATGATGGGAGCTACTTGTGAAAGTACAAGACAAATTATTCATAATATCGAAACTTGGAAGCACCAAGTACTCGTGCAAACAGGTAAAAGGTTTGCACTACTTCAACAATTTCACACACAGATCTTTATGCAAAACCTTATGTAGTGGAACTAGTCTGGCTTTACTCTAAGTGTTGTCTTTCTTGCTTATATTGTGCTACGTGTTTTTGTCCATGACACCGGCGGTCATTCTTGGCGCAAGTTAACACTAATAAACTTCGAGTGAAACTGCAATTCTTCAAGTATAAATTAAGCCACTGAATCACCAAATGCAATAATATTACAGTGAACACATCAAAACAAGTTCTTATTAAAACAGCTCTATTTAATTACCAATATATTATGTTCTCACACTCTTTCTTGCTCGCCAAGTGGTGAAAAAATCCAATTATAATGATGACGATTGTTATACTGACATTTCACTAAAATTCAATACCGACAAGGAATGGGACAGATTACTGGATCTACATACACTAGAAATTCCCCTGTCATACAACCCACGACCAAAGTGATAATGGAAAAAGAAAGGGTACTGCTGGTTGTTGAAAAAGTAGTTACAACAGGTCAGAGTTCTACTAAAGAACTCTCTGAATCAGATGAGTTGTTTTTATTATTTTGAGTAGCTTGTTGTTGAACATTAGCATTTGATGTTGATGATTGCTGTGAGGACCTTCTATTTCTCCTCCTCCGTAATAATTGGGAGACACGTGGACGGCCACGATGTGGTGTTCTGAGAGGTTGTATGTCCATGGTAGTTGTCAAGTTGTTTTGAAATGAAATTCAAAAGGTCAATTGTGCAAAACAAAAGGTTGTATAAACATCAAACCTAATCTACTATTATCTCAAACTTATGTTTTACAACATGAAAATAAATATTATTTCAAGCTGTAGACCTAACCTACTGTACGTAATTTAATTAACAACAGCAATAATGAAATATGCTTATTATATCTCTGAAATGCAATATTAAAAGTAAAACAGCAAGCTGCCGTGTAATATACAGTTTGAAAGTTGGTTTTATTGTGAATGTAGAATGGTTTTGACAGCGATATGTAACAGAAAGCAAGCATTAGCTAGCATACACGCGTCTGAAAGTTTTTTGCAAACTGTAGTGAAATAAAAAAATAATCTTGTCACAAAGGGGCATTGTAGTTTAGCCCTAGCTTTTAGATAAGATGTAAAGAAATCTGGTTAATGTTCTAGATAATTTAAAACCCTTTGGTAATTGGACAAAAAACATAGGCTGGTAAACTGTGTACCACATATTTGTACCTGTAAATCGGTCTACGGCTCAAACAGTCTACAGTGTACATTAATTACAGAAACCTTCGGCAATGCTATGGACTGGTGAAATGTCTACGTTTTTCTCGTGAAATGCTGGCGACTTAATATTTCTACTCTCTGTCGCACGGCTTTATCGGCTTTTCATATGCCGGTCTTAATTTGAACTAAAATAGGCTTGTAAAGTTTTTATTTTGATTTAAAGCCAATTTAATCTGTCTATTTATATATAATCCAATCAGATGGGTTAGTTTTAAGATGTTGCGGTAACCTTTCAAAGACTTGGTAACATATTTAAATAGGTTTATATGTGTTTTCTATCATTATTATACTTAAACAACTCTACACAAAAAATGGTTAAGTTTTTTGACGATATTTTGGTACAAGGGTTTGGTCACGCCGATAACGGATAATTTTTCGGGAGTTGTGTGCACATATGCATTTATCATAATTCTCCCAAACAATTGCTATGCTTGTGTTTGGTCGTGGGCTTATGCTGTTTCTTAGAGATAATAAGACACCGCCAAAGAATGAAGTAAGCCTAAGAAGTTGTACATACAATACATACAATGAGACGTACAGACCCCTGGAGGCATCCAAAGTCCAATAATTAGAAAACAGCAACAAGCTAATTAAGAACTCCAAACTGAGAATAATCAATCACAGAAGAGAAGCTGAGATCCATTCTCTTGCCAGCTTACATCGGACATTGACAAAATACTTTGAATATACCATCTCACTAATCTGGTGAATTTCCCTGATGTCCAACTGAAGCAACTACAACATCTGTCCCACTAGGACAGCGTTCTTTTGATGGCGTACATAAAAACTGTGCTCCCTGAATGATCAACCTCAGTAACCTAAAAGACACAACCCTTAACGCTTATACATCTACTCTTAGGCTAATCAAATGCCTATAAAAGAGAACACTTATAGTAGTTCATCCTCTTTTGACAGTGACATCTTGTAGACGTACAAGACAAAGCTTAAGGGCAGTTACAGCTAGCCTTTCGCGCAAGATACTTTTTATTACTTAGCTTTTACTTTTTATTGTTACTCAGCTTTTTTTTAGAACTTTGCTACTTATGTATTAAGGTTTTGGTTCATGAGAATAAAGAGTATTTCTATTGCTACATTGACATCTGAGAAATAACATAGTTAAACTTGCACTAAAGATCTGGGTAAAGTCCTATAAATTTAACTCACATCTCTTGACAACCATAACAAGGCGGCTTGCCTTCTGAGACTTTAATCATAAACGCATAGTCTGGATAAAGTGAGACATGGTAATTACTAATCACAAATGTTAGTGTGGTGTTCAAGCAAGTAAATTCCTTAAATACCACAAATAACACGATAATGAGAGATCTGACGAACTAACGTTGACGCGATTGCAAAAAATACCGCCAATATAGTATAACACTGCATGTAAAATACATTGTTGAACATTCATATTTATTGAAAATTTGTTACAAGATTAGTCGAAAAAATGCATGTACAGTCTCACAGACAACATGTGTAGATTCTTCTAGAGACACGTGGCTTGCGCTTAGCCAGCTATCATTTCGGTGAAGCAGTGCGAAACGCAATAATAAAACATAATGCGCTCACGATGACGTACCCATAGTTCCATAGCTTAACGCGTTTTCACATACCACCACAAAATCAAAATTGCTACTTTCGGAAACTCTTAGACGGAACTAAAGTTATAATTGCTTGCAGCTGTGTTTATTTACTACATCAGATGCCATTTATGGATCGTGAATGACAAGTTCCAAGTTGTTAAATAAAGAAATTTCCGATAGGTTTTGTGTCACATTATTCGATCAGTTGCATCATCAACCGTGTACGAGGGGGGAGGGGGACATATCTCTACTAAGAATTACGTCTATGTTCTGAAGAAGCGCCCAGAGAAAATTTTCTGTTATAATGACCGGCAAATACATATTTGCCCTGTATTATTTTTTTGAACGGGTTCTCGAGAATAAGCTAATGTAAGCGACTCCATTTGGGCTTTTTATGACAGAAGCGGTGACTGTTGCATTGACACCTCTAAATATTTGCTACATTTTTGCCATTCCAAACCAATAATCAAGAACACTATCATAAGTTATGAGGTGCAAGTAATTAAAATGTCCTGACATTTCTTTAACTAGGACCAATTTGTATAAATATAACTATACATAAGTTTATGTTCAACTATAAGTAAGTATAAGTTTAACTGTATGATGACAGCCAAAACTAAATCAATTGGAATTGGAGAACCCTAGGTACCATAAAAAAAGAAACATTGCTTCAGAATTGTAAGCCTAGTGGGTTACTCCAGGTTTTGAATAATTCTGTTTGAAAACCACTTTTGAACAGTCCAAAAAGAGCAGATTGTACAACCTAGTGCAGGGGTCTGCAACTTTTTCCACTCAAAAAGCCATTTGGACCCGTTTTCTACGGGAAAGAACACAAAGGGAGCCACAAACCCCCTTTGATATTTTAAATTAAAAGATACATAAATACTACATGTAAAGTTTTTGTTTAGCTTTTAATGCTTTTATACCATGTTTGCAACATGAAGCAAAAAGGTGTGGCATGTATAATGATTTACCTGCTTAGAAAAAAAATTGCACTTGCAAAGAACAATGAAATAGCTCATAATAACTTAATCGTAACGTGAAAATATTTTGTTGCTTTTCAAGTTACTTTCAAGACAACGTGCAACTTCATTTTTAATTCAGTCCTTTTTAACAAAACGTCGAACTTAAATTCTAACTAGCAAATGTCATTCATGCAGCGATTTTTGCTCAAATTAGCCTTATGCATCAGCCCCAATACGGCCTTTTTTCTTTCATCTCCCTTTAGATGCTTTTGAGCAAAGGCTGCGTGTTTATCCTGAAAGGGTCTTGCAATATTTGACTTTTTGTTTCCAAATTTCTAATTACATAATAAAAAAACTGGTGAACCAGTCTCATCAGTAGTAAAAGCAAACGAATCATCCCACGTAGGATTAAATGTTCTATTTTTTTCTGTCACTTTTCTTTACTTAGTATTCGCCATTGTATACCTACCTGGGATAAAAAAAAATCAAAAAGTGTCATGCCGGCTGGTGTAATTTTGGCAGTTTTGTTGGCGCATAAATAATGACATATAACAAGCGACAATGTTAGACTTGTTACCATAATTGCAATTTTTTAAATCATATTACAAAGTTTAGTAATAAAACTTCTATAGTTTTATGAATAACTCAGCATATGGTAAAAAAAAGAAAAATTAAAAAAAATGCAAAGTTAGACGAAGCCGCAGCGAGGGAATGAAAAAGCCACATGCGGCTCAAAAGCCATGGGTTGCTGACCCCTGACCTAACGAATAGAGTAAACCTAATAAAATACTTCATGGGGATTGGCTAAGAATTTAAATTAACTGATTATTTTAACAGCTCTAATTGAGACAAAAAGAATTTCTATTCATATTTTGTTATATTTATTTTTAAAAATTTAATTTATATATAATTGACAAGGTTTAGAGATGTATTAAAAATAAATATATTGTATTCATTGCAATTTTTATTATTTTTGTCATAAGACAAACAAGACAAAACAGGACAATAAACGTCAAAACAAGTGAATTACCTACACCTAAATACTTTTACAAGAAATATTATGTTCTACAGCGGGTTATAGTAAAACACTAATTGTTGGGAAAGAAACTGAGAGGGTAAGTGAATCAAAGGATATGTTATCATTTTTTATTATTATTATCAGTTATTATTATGTTACAGGTACAGCTGTAGCCTGTGGTCTGTTACAGTTACATCAGGTAAAAGCGGCGTTCTAAGCAGCTATGGTTACGGATGAACTCTTGGAGTTAAAGAACAACTCAATCCAAGTGATAGAGTTGACTGATGATGTGAGGCCTTGTGATAATTTGAACCAATTCTATGAGGTTTTACAGTGAAGCTAATCAATAACGAAGACTGGTTCATAGCTCTAATTAATGCTAGGAGGTCTTACAGTATTTCCAAGACGTTTAAGGAGGTAGCTGACCTTTGGGAGAGTTCCCATTCAGCAGTAGCTTTTTTACACTGTAGTCACATTATATACTACATGCTCTAGCTGCAGTTGTCTTGCTTTTTCCTATCTTGTAATTGTCTTTCCTATGCCAGGGTTTAGTTTTTTACAGATAAACAGTAGAGGGAGAAAGTGTGGGAGAGAGAGAGTTGTGAGAGGGAGAGAGTGTGGGAGAGGGAGGAAGAGAGAGGGGTAGCGAAAGTGTCCAAGAGAGAGGAAGGGAGAGAGGGACAAAGAGGGAGAAAGAAAAAGGGAGGCAGAGAGTGGAAAGCAGAGGGAGGAAAAGAGGGAGAAATAACGAGGGAAAGAGAGGGATAGCAAAAGAGTGAGCAGGAGAGAAAGAGGGAGAGAGAAAGGGGGAGCGAGAGAGAGGTAGCAAGAAAGAGATGGAGCGGGAGAGAGAGAGGGAGCGAGAAAGAGAGGATGCGGGAGAGAGAGGAAGCGGGAGAGAGAGAGAGAGAGGGAAGGGAAGCGGGAGAGAGAGGGAGTAAAAGAGAGAGAGAAGGAGCGGAAGAAAAAGGGAACTGGAGAGAGGGGGAGAGTAGAGGGAGGGAAAGAGGGAATTGAATAAAGCATAGTCAAATCAATAATCAAATAATAAAAATTGGGCTATGACAAAAAGTGAACATACAGACGGACAACAGCCAATACTTTTATAGATAAGGTAAAGATGAACTGCATCTATTGCCAGGGAGCTAAATATCGGACGCAGGTGCTTAGCCAAATACTCCAACAAAGACCTCTGGTAATATAGTTGACACTCATGATGACATCTTTCTACAAGTGCTCTATAGCAGCCCTGAAAATGTGACACAGGTGGTAAAGAGGCATGATATCTTTCCTTCAGATAATCAGTCAGGTGAGTAGTGAAGCGTTTCCAAAAGTATTTAAGTAAACAAGAAAAAATATAACGTGTGAGATGACCACTTAATGTCTGAGAGCTAACTAACAATGACTCAGAGTTATGAGACCAAATACTTTAGTATTGGAAGGCACGGAGCATATATATACAAAGTGTGGCTGAAATCTGTCAAACTTCATAATCGTGTGCTAAATGCTTTTCAGTGTGAAAAACGTGGAAACGCAGAGCATTTGTGCAGACCAACAGACACACACTTAATGAAAAAGTGGAGTTTGTTAATATTGTAAAGGATCTGACTCCGGTAGCTGAGTCAGCTTTACGTCCTAACAAGGGAGTCGCAACCTGGGCTACTGGCTGACCTTGTCCGAGGCCTGATTGACCTGCCGGTGGCGGTCAAGTCAGTCCAAGACAAGAATCTAGTAGTCAGGCTTGCTCTGAAACCAAACCCCCGGCCTGCCTCTAGATCTCTATCCCAGGCTAGTCTGGATCCACTAATGGCTGGTCTTAAGACTGGATCTCTAGTGCCATGGCACACCTGATCGAGTCTAGACAAGGCCGTGGATCGCCTCCTAGCCTTCTTAGAGTCACCCTGGCAGTTCCGTCTGTTGGTTGCACTGAGTCTGCTTATACAATCGGTGAGCCAACCAGGCAGGCGTCAATAGAAGCAGTTCGTATGAGTATATAGCAGTTTATTATCGATATCTTTAATACAAGTATGCACAAGTATGAGTGAAATCAAGCACACCTCTGCCTGCCTACCGCGCTGGCTTATATAGCCAGCGCCTATCGTTTAACTCCGCCTACTGATCTATTTATAGCACAAAGGAATTGCCAGATACAACATGATGGTTATGTAACAAAAAGGCAGTTCAGTAATACAAGGGCAGTTCAGTTATATAATAAAAAGGCAGTTCAGTAATACAAGGGCAGTTCAGTTATATAATAAAAAGGCAGTTCAGTAATACAAGGGCAGTTCAGTGATACAGTTATATAATAATAAAAAGGCAGTTCAAGCATGCAATAAGGGAAGTTCGAAAGGTTCGGTCAAACGACAGTGTGGATATATATGTGAGTGCAGTAATTAGTACATAGGCATGTCCCGGTCCTCCACACTCTCCCCCCCAATTGTTCGGCCAGGGGTGAACAATTAAGTGAACTCAGTGGAAACGCCGCGCTTGTGTTCTCAACCTCTGAGCTTCTACCCGGCATTCCTCGGCCATCCGGATATAACGTCGGTATTGGTCCTCTTCTCTTCCCGCTCTACGGTTGTACTCTTCTCGCCGGGCCCGTGTGTTCTCGATGGCCCTGGTTACCCTGTTGCTGGTAGGTTCCTTGGTCTTGCCATCGGCTTCGGTGTATACCCCAGCGATGTCATCCGCATTGATGTGGATCTCCAGGGCAGTCTCGCTTTCTCCCGCTATCTCTGTCCCAGCTCCCTTAGGCGGTATGTTTATTTCCGGATTGATGAGTCTTGCTTCCCTCCGTTTTACTCTTGGGATTACGTACCCTCGAGACAAAGGCCTTTGGACCCGCTCCTCTCTTCCTCAGGTGGCTCGGCATCGGTTTAAATGGACGCGAAGGTCGGCTGGTCCGTCTCTCCTGTTGTCCTGGAGGGTCTCCGGTTCAGTACACCCCCTTTCTTCTGGTGACTCTGTCCTGGGTCGTTTTTGCCCCATCCCTCTACCTCGTACCCACCCGTTCCCATCCTTTATGGGAAGGCAGGTTCCAAACGGGGGGTACTCTGTCCATTTCATGTATGTACAAAAATCGGTGTACCACTCCTGATCTACTTGGTATACAATAGTAGGGTGTAGTCCGGAATCCTTGGCTTTCTTTTGATGCTTGTATATACTAAAGAATGATGATGAGTTTTTCTGACATTTGCACCAGTAGCGCCAAAAGTGTTGCCGAATATGTCTTCTTACTACCCTACCGTCCTTGTTTTTAAAACCACAGAGTCTGCACTCTCCCTTCTGGCGGTCTTCCGCGGCCTCCATCCTTGCGTAGGAAGTGGGGGAGTACCAGATATCCTCGGCTACTCCGTCGAGGGTCTCTCGGCTTTTTCTTCTCTCGGGCGGTCCGTTCACTTTTTTCTGATCGATCGGAATCGTTGTTAGTTTTATCGAGCAGGCTTGTACTGGTCCTGGTCGCGGTTGAGTATTCAGTCGGTGCCTCTGGCTAGTCTCTAGCGGAGGGCCACCCTGGAGTGGTTTACCTCTGCTCCTGACTTGGGAACTCTGGCCCTCAGAAGTTTGCCTGGCCTGTTTTGGCTTGGCTTTGTCCTGGGGCGCCCTGTTCCCTATCATTTGCACCATCCTGGTAGTGGTTATCGCCGGTTCTACTGGCCTCGCTCCCTTATAGGCAATGGGTGCGATATTTTCCTTGGTTATATTATTCCCAGGTAGTTTTACCTGATCGACGTCTTGGTTCCCTGCCGTTATCTCAGTTCCTTCCAAGATCTCGTCCAATTCTGTTAATAATACCTGCAGTTCTGGATCCCCGATGGCGTTGGTTTCATCTGGAGTTGGTCTCATATTCGTGATATAGGTTTGTGGAGAGAGCTGGTTCTTCGTTAGTGCGCAACGGTTGAAGTGACTGGAGGCTGTCTCAGTTTCATAAGATGGCCGCTTTCCGGTCCTACCGTGCTCTCGTTCCTGAATTGTTCTATCGTTCGGAGTCTGCTGTCGAAGGCCTTCATTGCCGGATGGTTCTTCTCCTGTTTGGTTTTCTTCGTCTGCCTCCGTCTCTGTCCCCTTTCCCGGGATATTTCGGTCAGGTATGACTGTATCTGGTTGCCCTCCTCCGTGGCGGCTTGCGGCCATCATTTCTTCTAGTTCGGCAACCGACTCTTTTAGAATTGTATATTGAGACATCAGTTCTAAGTTCGTCCTCAGACCTTCCCTCTCTATCAAGGTCTCCAGTTGTTCCACCATAGCTTTGGTAGACTGATACCGTTCCCTGAGTTCGGCCTGTCTTTCTCTGGCTTCCGGTCCTTCTTCTTCAGGGTCGATTTGGTGGCGCACAGTCTCGCCGTATCTGATAGGAGGGCCCGCCATTCGCCGTGGTCTCCCGTCTCGTCTTTCTCCCATACCATTTTCTGTTCTCCTGGCTTCTGTGTTTATTCGCACCTCTTCTTCAGCTGGTGCTGGTGTAGAAACTTCGGGTTGGGGCGGATCCCTTTGTTCGGTGACCCCGGAGTCGGAGGCCTCGTCGACTGTGGTATTATCTGTCTCTCCTTCCGTCAACTCTTGTCCGGGGGGCTCCACCGGGGGTTCGGAACAGGGCCCGAGACTTGGTTCCTCTGGTTCCGCGTTGGTTATACCGGTTTGCTCTGTTGC
This sequence comes from Watersipora subatra, assembly GCF_963576615.1. Lineage (NCBI taxonomy): Eukaryota > Metazoa > Bryozoa > Gymnolaemata > Cheilostomatida > Watersiporidae > Watersipora > Watersipora subatra. The sequence continues at coordinate 60,681,263 of NC_088717.1, forward strand.
CTCCCTAACCCCTCCGTTGGAATCGTGACTGCCCGAGGCAGACTCTCTTTTTCTGGCCAGGACCTCCAGAAGTCGTCTCCTGAACGTGTCACTGTCCATATCCGGGGGAGGTTCCATCCTCTCCTGCCGTGTTAACGGGGGAGGCTCCCTTCCAGTGTACTCTACTGCGGGCAGTATCTCCCCTAACTCTTCCAGCCTCCTCTCTCTTCGTCCAGTGGCACCCCTCATGTTTGGCCTCCTGGAGGGTTCCTTAGTGGCCGGGGCCCGCCCATCGGCCTCTGGACACGCGTAGTATGGTTTTAATCTCTCTTCGTTCTGTACTGAGATTTGTCCTTGTCTCTCTACTTGGTACGTATGGTTGGGATTACACCTAGTGACTGTATAGGGTCCCACATATTTGGGCTGTAACTTGGGGTTTTCTCCACGTCTACGTCTCTTGTTGACCAGCAGCACCAAGTCACCGGTCTCAAACGATGGGGGCTCTTCGTCGTCCTCCACCCGGATCTTCATTTGGCGGTCTCGGAGAATTTCATACGTTTCCTTCAGCCGGCTGGCCAGTTCCAGTACGTAGGGCTGTACCGCCTGGCCAGTGACTGTAAGGGGGTCTGAGAGCTGGTCTGGCAATCGCAGTTCCCTGCCCATCATCATGTAATTCGTGGTTTCTCCCGTGGCGGAGTGGGGAGTGCCCCGGAAAGCCCTCATTATCTGTGGCAGCAACAAGTCCCACTCTGTAGGCCCACGGCGCAGGAGCAAGGCTCTCAAGGAATCTCCCAAGCTCCGATTGTTTCTTTCTACAATGCCATTCCCCTGGGGGTGGTATGGCGTAGTCCGTGTTTTGTCTACGTTCCATAGACTACATAATTCTCCCATGAGTTTAGACTCAAATTGAGCCCCTTGGTCGGAGTGTAATTCCTCGGGTAGGCCAAAATAACAGAACACCCTTTCGTCCAGGGTTGTGGCTACCACCGGGGCAGTTGCCTCCGGGATCGCTATTGCATCCTGCCATCTGGAGAAATGGTCGCTAATCACTAGGATCCACTTGTTCCCTCGGTTAGTCACTGGCATTGGTCCCACCAGGTCGACCGCTAGCTTCTGCCATGGTCGCCCGGCGTACAATCGGTGTCTGCTCCTAGTTGCGTGATTCCCGCCGGTTTTTGCCACTTGACAGATCTCACACGTCTTGACGAGTCGTCTCACGTCGGCATTCAGTCCCGGCCAATACCAATTGAGTAGTAACCTTTTTACCGTCTTGTGAACCCCCGCGTGGGCAAGCCTGTGCGTGTCCCACATTACCCGGCTCCGGTCCGCCCGAGGACATAGGGTACACCATCTGGGGTGGCCGTCCGTCGTTAGTCTGACCTCCAGGACGCCGTTTGGGGATAACCTCAGAGCCTCCCGTCTCTTGTGTAGGACCCGGAGCTCGTTACTCCCTAGAGTCAGCTCCTCCTCTGGTTGCTCCTGATCATTTTTTACTGCCCAGTACATCCTGGCCACAGCTTGTGTCCCTTCCATTTGGCTCTGTACCAGCTGTCGAAAATTTCGGTCTCCTGGTAGTTTAATTGCGGCCACGGTGTCGGACTCTCCTTCCAGCAATGCCTGTTTGCTAGGGCCCCCGTCTCGCTCTTCTATTCGGATACACTGTCGACAGTCGTTTGGGCAGACCTGTCGACTCAGGCCGTCGGCATTCCCGTGCTTGACCCCTGCTCGGTGTTCCAGTAGGTACGAGAATTCTGACAAAATCTCCAGCCACCGAGCTACTTGAGCCGACGGCTCCCTCCTCCTACACAGCCATCTCAGGGAGGCATGATCCGTGCGGAGCACAAACTGTTGACCATACAGGTAGGGCCGGAAGTGCTTGACGGCTTTTACTACTGCCAGGAGCTCTCGGCGCGTCACACAGTAATTTTGTTCGGCTGGGCTGAGGGTCTTGCTGTAGTATGCCACTACGGTCTCCCTGCCCCCTGGTTCTGGGACAGGACGGCCCCCACTCCCACATTACTGGCATCGGTGTCCAGAGTATATTGACTCTTTGGGTTGGGGTACCCCAGCACCGGTGCCGAGATCAGGCCTTGTCGGAGGGTCTCGAATGCCTGCTGCTCTTCCGCTCCCCACCTCCAAGGCTTCCCTTTGCTAGTCAAGATCGTGAGTGGCTTGGCAATAGTGGCGTAATCTCGCAGGTACTGTCGGTAGTACCCCGTGGTCCCCAGGAAGGCCTGCAGTTCCTTTATATTTCGAGGGGTCTGCCATTCGGCCACTGCCTTTACCTTTTCCGGGTCCGTGGACACTCCCTCCGGGCTCACCACATGGCCAAGGTACCTCACTTTCCTTTGGAGGAGCTCACATTTAGAGGGCTTCAGTTTCAGCTGCGCGGCGGCGAGTCTCTGGAAGACCTCTCCCAAACGGGCCAAATGGGTCTCGAAGTCTGGAGCAATTACGATGATGTCATCCAAGTATAGCAAGAGGGTTTTCCAATGGAGCCCGTGAAGTACAGACTCCATCAGTCTTTGGAAGGTGGCGGGTGCTGACGTCAATCCGAAGGGCAGCACCCTCCACTTCCACAACCCGCTTCTCGTGGCAAAGGCGGATTTCTCTTGAGCGTCCGGATCTAGCGGTACTTGCCAGTATCCACTGGTCAGATCCAACGTACTAAAAAATCGGCTTCCTGCCAGGGCGTCCAGGCTTTCATCAATCCTAGGGATGGGGTACGCATCCTGTTGGGTGACCGCATTCAGCTGTCGATAATCAATACAAAATCTCCATCCGCCATCCTTCTTCTTTACCATGACGACTGGGGAACTCCACGCCCCATTGGCAGGCTCGATCAAACCCTTTTCCAGTAGTTCCTGTACTTGTCTGTCCGCTTCTGCCTCCTTGAGAGGTCCCAACCGGTGGGGGGGTTGTCTGACCGGCCTGGCACCCTCCATCAGGGGTATGCTGTGGGCGATTCGGTCGGTCCTTCCTACGTCGCCATCATACTTGCTAAACACGTCCTGGTACCTGGTCAGAAGATGGGCCAGGCTCTGCTTCTCTCCTTCGTGCCGGCATCCTGGGAGGGCCTGCTGATATAGCTCAACCAGGTGACCCGGAACGGCTTCCCCCGTCCTTACAGTGGCACACCCCACTCCTGATTCGTCGAGGCTCCCGTGTTCCGGCCCAGACCAGAGATCCGTCTGTATGTCCTCTTCTTCCACAGCCGTGTATGAGCCAATGACGTGTCCGGCGCCCAACTCTATCGGTTGACGTCCGGGGTTCAGGCATCGTATGGTGACATCACCACCCTCTCCAGGCCTGTTCAGGCTGCATGCCACGGGTAGATGTGGATCAGAGCCCTCTATCAAGCCCATCGGCACGTAATTTCTGGCGGAGATCTTTCCCGTCACTCTTACCTCTGACAAGGGAGGGATAGTAACTTTCTTCCAGGCGTGAACGTTGGACACCATTATCCTCCCGTATTTGTCGGTGCAAGTAAGTTGCCTATTCCCTAGGGAAATGACGGGTCGGCCGAATTCAATCTGACACTTGTGGGAGATCAGGAAAGGCATACCCAGAATAGCGTCTTCGCTGATCTGGCTTACGAGAAAGTTCTCCTCTATAGCCACGTCCCTGATCCTTCCGGTTAGCCTTATCAGTCCATAAAACTGGAGCTTGCTACCATCTGCCATGAGTCCATACCGGTCATTCTCTTCTAACTGCACCCTCACTCGCTCCGGCATTCTGTCGAACACCTTTTTGGAGAGTAGGTTAGTGTTGCAGCCGGTGTCTATGAGGAACAGGAGGTCTTGCCTCTCTACCTTCCCCGGTAGGAAGTAGCTCGACCTATGGGGTTTTTCCAGAGCTCCAACTCTTGGCAACCCTTCCCCCGTTGCGGCGGTATCGAGCATCTCTTCCGATTTTATCCTCCTCGGACGTCCCCTAGGCCTATCCGGTGGTGGACTCTTTTCGAGCCGGTCCTCCAGGCTTTCCTCGGGAGTAGCTGGCCTTGTGTTCTCCCCGTACCGGCCTGTCGGACCCGACACCGGACTCGTGGGTTGGCCTAGATTCCCTCCTTGGAGATGGCCGCCTCGGGTCGGCCCCCGTCTCGGGGGTTCGGCTTCATTCCAGCCCTTTTCGTATCTGGGTCTATGGTACTCCGGTCTCTGGAGATGCTCCGCCATGGCTGGGTCCTCGTTCCATCCCGATCCGGTTGATACGGATCTCCTGAACGGATCAGCGCCGGTGGGGCCATCTCTCTCTGACCTAACCTGTCTAGGCTTACGGCGGGGTTCCATCTGGGTCGCAAGCTCCCTTCTTCCTGATCTGTACAGTGTTGGTCTCTCGAGAGCTTCAGTTACCCCTGAATCTGCTCTCTGTCCCGACCCTTGCTGTCCAGATCGCTCGGGGTGCTCGGCCCTAGTGGGACCTCCCTTCCGCCCTGGCATTTCTGGTTCTCTGGTACGTCCATAAACTCTTCGTTTCTCGTCCAGTCTCTGGATCTGGTAGAGGTACTGCCGCTGCGCCTGTTTGGCCGCCCGCGGTGAGTCCCGGAGACTCGCCTCGCATCCCTCTTCCTCCTCGTCCAGTTCCCATAGACTTTGGTATGGGTTGTAGACGGGAATCGTTTCTACCGGGGGTCTCTTGACTGGTGCCGCCGTTTTAGTCCGATGCTGCCAACCCTCCGGATCAACTCCAGATTCCCTTCGACTTGTATTGTTACGTTGTCTGTGTTTTTCGTGTCCGGGTGCCCTTGTGCAGCCAGCAGGTAGACCTACTGCTGCGGGCCGTAGGCGTTTCCCTGGTCCTGCTTATAGGGTGTCCTCTGATTTGCCTGCCTCCGCGGACAACTCCTCCTCCGATGGCCTTCCTGGTTGCACCCCCAGCATCTCGCCATTTCCTTTTTCTTCGTCCCGCTTTCTGTAATAGACTGCGGTCGATGGATATACAATTTTAACTTGGCCACTTCTTTGGCTAGGTCCGTCACCGAGGTCAACAGCAGCTCGAGGGTATTCGGGGTAGTCCTAGCCACCACAATCGGCTCTTCGGGGCCCTGTTCTCCCTCGCCCTGTCCTGTCTCGTCTGGCTGGACTGCCCTGACGTCCGACCTGAAGGGTTGGGCTTGGTGAGACGCCATACTAGGTCGAACCTGTAAGTACTCGTTCCCTGCTCTCACGGCTGCCTCCAACGTAGGAGTAGGCACCGCTAGCAGATGTCGCTGCAAATAAACATTGCCCAGCGTACTACAGAACGTGTCTACGGCCATCTCCTCTTTTAGGCGATCTGACATTTCCCCAAACGCGATGTCGGTCAGCTTCTCTATTTGGGTGGCGTGCTCAAATAGCGTTGCTTGCTGGTCCTTTTTTAGGCCCTGCAGTTTGGCTCTGGCTTCCTTGGGTGTCAGTCCAAACCTGGCCAGGAGGTTGTTAAATACGCCGTGTATGGTCTGCCCGTGTCCACAGTCCTTAGCCTGCCCTCGCAGTCTCTCTCGGATGTGTAACAGCGCGGACCCTGGCCCCCAGTCATTTGCAACGGCTACATCGTTGAACTGTCTGATGAAGGCCTCTACATCGCTATTCCCGTCATATTCTGGGGCTCTGAATGTTTCTCTTGGTGCAGAGGGTCCCTGTGTTCTCTGGTTGACGAGCAGTCTTTCCAAGACACCTGTCAGTCGCTCTAGACCTCCTAGTCCCTCCGTTCGGAGAGCTTCCGGTCTTTCCGCGCTGCGAGTCCGTCTGGTCATACCTGCGTCGTCTTTTTAGTCCCTGTTAGTCGTCCTGTTGTGGGTTAAGCAAATCCCACTGCTGCCACCAGTGTAAAGGATCTGACTCCGGTAGCTGAGTCAGCTTTACGTCCTAACAAGGGAGTCGCAACCTGGGCTACTGGCTGACCTTGTCCGAGGCCTGATTGACCTGCCGGTGGCGGTCAAGTCAGTCCAAGACAAGAATCTAGTAGTCAGGCTTGCTCTGAAACCAAACCCCCGGCCTGCCTCTAGATCTCTATCCCAGGCTAGTCTGGATCCACTAATGGCTGGTCTTAAGACTGGATCTCTAGTGCCATGGCACACCTGATCGAGTCTAGACAAGGCCGTGGATCGCCTCCTAGCCTTCTTAGAGTCACCCTGGCAGTTCCGTCTGTTGGTTGCACTGAGTCTGCTTATACAATCGGTGAGCCAACCAGGCAGGCGTCAATAGAAGCAGTTCGTATGAGTATATAGCAGTTTATTATCGATATCTTTAATACAAGTATGCACAAGTATGAGTGAAATCAAGCACACCTCTGCCTGCCTACTGCGCTGGCTTATATAGCCAGCGCCTGTCGTTTAACTCCGCCTACTGATCTATTTATAGCACAAAGGAATTGCCAGATACAACATGATGGTTATGTAACAAAAAGGCAGTTCAGTAATACAAGGGCAGTTCAGTTATATAATAAAAAGGCAGTTCAGTAATACAAGGGCAGTTCAGTTATATAATAAAAAGGCAGTTCAGTAATACAAGGGCAGTTCAGTGATACAGTTATATAATAATAAAAAGGCAGTTCAAGCATGCAATAAGGGAAGTTCGAGAGGTTCGGTCAAACGACAGTGTGGATATATATGTGAGTGCAGTAATTAGTACACAGGCATGTCCCGGTCCTCCACAATATAATACTAGATACTAATATAAATATTAATCGTTTTTACTAAGATAAGAGCCGTGTCCGTCTCCCTGCAACCACGGTTGAAGGTTGTAAAAAAACACTGCAGTTTATGGGATTTGAACTCCTGACATTTAGCTTAGCAGCTCGGCGCGCTTCCAAATGCCCTAATCTGCCTTCTAAAAATTTGGAATAAATATACACACGCTTGTTCTCTGCGCTTTATTGGGACCCCTGACAATCTCTCACAGCACCCTTGATTGCCAGGGGGCTTGTGTAGGTAATGTGACAGAATTTCATGTTTAAAATGATAACGCTACAATTTAACAAGTAAAAACACAACCATTTACATTCACCTTTGTTAGACACTAGCAGCAGTTTCTCTCTAACCCTTCCTTGTTTATCGATTATTCTCAGTGTTTTAATCATCAACTGCTGAAGTTGATAAACTAAACACTCTATTACTCGCAATCATTTCATAGTTGTGTTCTCATAACCTTTTCCAAACTGTTCCCACACGTCGTCGGGTTAAGAGCTTGGTCTCAACGTATCAAACCCGTATATGCCTGATAAATCTGAGTCTTCGATAGGTATTTTTTAAATTCATTTATTTATTTAAAAAAACGGCACTAAAACTTTTAATTAATAATTGGAGTAGTTTTAAAAGACATCATATTGCTATTTTGAGGCTATAATCAGTCCCTTATATGCATATGCAACAAGAAAACGTTGCAAAATGGGGATCGTCCTTTATGGAAAGCTATTCATCATGAACGGGCGCGATTGTTCAAGCGCTGCTAAAAAGATTTGTCTACAGGAAGATATCGACTGGTTTGAAAGTGAAGAAAATGATTTTAGGGCAGAAGAATATGAAGAAGACGATGACAGTAAAAAAGAAGATCAACAGAATGAATTGGATTGTGCAGGTGAGACTGAAACGGGCAAGGTGAAACAGGGAATAATGACGGATATCAAAGAGGAGCTGATTTACAACCAAAAGAATGACATTTTTAAAACAGCTTGGCAGGAGTATAAGTTTGACGTCTTAAGCAGATAAGTGTTTTTTATTATTTGAAGCTTTTTATAAAATTAGCCATTATGAATGTTATATTTAACGAAACGAATAAATATGGCTTTTAAAAACATTGCGATGCTTTGAAGCCTGTTGATGATAAATATATTTGGCGAGTTATTTGTTTAGCTTTGCGTATAGGTATTCTCAAAAAGCCTTCTCTGTTGCCTTACTGGTCCACATTTCTTTTTTATCTATGCTGATTTTTAATCCAATTAAAAATAGAAATAAAATTAGAAGCAAGTTTCAACTTTACTGACAATTTTGAAGACCCTGCTGGCAATAAACTGTTCAAGTTAGAAATTGTTTTTGCCATGATATGCGACTAAATGTTTTTGCCATGATATGCGGCTGGTTCTATCCTGTTTTTCTGCCTAATAAATTTATATCTGTAGATGAAAGCTTGCTGGCTTAGAAAGGATGGCTCAGTTTCAGGTAGTATATTCCATCTAACAGATCTAAATTTGGAATAAGGTTATTTGCTATGCATTGCTGTCTCTGGCTATGTGCACAAGTTGTCTGTATATATCGTCGATGAGCAAGAGCAAGTTGAAGGCACTGGCAGCAGAGTCACTTGTGGAATATCTTTGCGTGAGTCATGTTTTGATCCTTACCATGCTAACTAACTTTATTTACAAATGGTATTTTATTTAGTTTCTGAAAATGCTTTACTGCTTTGTATTGCTAGCTTTTGTACATACATTCGCTGAGATGTCATAATCTATTGTATTTGTTGTGCATTGGTATTTTAGATTTGTTGCACACTGCCATCTAAGCGCCCACTTAATCAAATAGTTCAGTTCTCATATTGTTCTGCAATCTAGCAGTCCATGATTTCCTGTCTTTGCTCATAATACATGTTGCTTCCTGTCCTTTGCTGCTTTCCCAAATGTGTGAATATAGGCTCACCACTCAATTCTTTTTGCACACGACCAGTTAATTTTTGCTGCAGCGCATGAATCTGTGCAATGACTTTGTATGCAAAAATGTTACATAAATCTATAGTTTCAAGAAATGCATAAAAATCAGACAGCAAAAAATGGTAACTGCGTATATATAGATCTCTAGTTGCAAAGTTTTCGCAAGCTGTGTGGAGGAAAAAATCTCATTCTGCAGGAAAATGTCTCAGCTTTCAGATGCATATTCATTTGCACCTTTGTGCCAATTTGCACAAAACTTGGAGCAACCATGTCGAGTAACTGTCTTGCGCAGCTTAGGGACATGGTGTCACGAGCATTTCGAGTGGCACTCCCACATTACATCGGAGCTCATAACTCCACTTTCAATGCTCTTGGACAAACAATTTCTTTTGCAAATTATTGTGAACATATGACTCCATGCAAGTATTATTTATACAACATTTTCAATTACTTTTATTAATTAGAAAATACAATTGAAAATGACGTACAAAAATAAAAAATTGGTAGCTTCAACAAATTGAGCCTTTTGCAAGAAAGCAATTGCAAGCTATCTACATAAAAAAGTATCAGCTTGTAGAAAAATTTATTAGCATTCCTATGCATGTTAATTTATTTATCTACCTCAATTTTGATGTAAGTTGATGCAGTTTTTACGCAGTCATGTCAAAGGCTTAAATCACCCTAGTAAATGCTCTGGTACGCTTGGGATTTCCCAGCCGTAAACCTGCGGTCGCTAAAGGGTTAAATATATAGCTATTGTTAGGACTTATAGAGTACTGAGTAGATTAATAAAGCTGACTCACACTTACCAGCTAGCCCTAAAGCTAAAGAGCAAAGCCATTTTGTTACTTTAATTATAGTTTCAGGTGTGTTGATAATAACCCTTCTATATCTTATGGTACAGGGTATCGGTTACACACTCAGTACGTTAAGTGCATGTTATTTTGATCTTAAAGGGGAGTTAAATATGTCATCTACAGATGTAATCTCAAAAGAAATTATTCTATCATTTGAAGATGTAATTTAAAGTAAGCCATTTTTGGTTGTGGTATAACTTTTAGGTGTTCTTATCACAGTAGTCTCTATGAGTCTTATTTGATTGTTCTCAGTCTAGCCAGTATTTCTGTTATCATTTACAGACACTGTAGACAGCAGCAATGTGGAAGATGATAGTGTGGGTAGACAGGCTATGTCAAATCTAGCTGAAGATGAAGAGATTTCTAGTTGATGATGAGAGGCTGGCTAGCTGGTAGTCTCATACTTGGGTAAGAACTCGGCTGTTGTTTTGTATCTTCATTGTACAGCTTACGTCATATGTACGTATACACTGTTCATATGAATATGCTGTTCATATGGATATGCTGTTCATATGTACAGATACGCTGTTCATACATACAGATATGATGTTTACATGTACGGATATTTTGTTCATAAGTATATATATATGCTGTTCATATGTACATATGTAATGTTCATATGTATAGACATGCCACTCATATCTACATATGTGCTATTCATTTGTACAGATATACTGACCTTAAATATAAACAGCTATGCTGTTTATATGTACAGACATGTTGTTCATATGTATGGTCATACTGCTCATAAGTGCAGATATGCTGTCCATATGTTTATAATGCTGTCCATATGTGCAGATATACTGTTACTACATACATATGTAGTGTTTGTGTGTACAGACAAGACAAGCTGTTCATACTTGCCGTGCTACTGTTATTATCTAAAGATATACTGTCTAAACATAGATATGTTGTTAGTGTGTATATATATGTTGTTAATATGTATATATATGCGCTATTCATATGTATGGATGTGCTGTTCATGAGTACAGATAATGTGCTCATATGCGGAGGTTGGCTGTACATATGAACAGATGTTCTGTTCGTATATACACATATGCTGTTTATATGTACTTAGTTGGTGTTCACTTTTACATAGATGTTGTTCATATGTATAGTTTTGCGGGTCATATGTAAAGTTTTGCTGTTCATATGTACAGTCATGCTGTCCATATGCACAGATATTACATATGTTGAAATGTCTTGTTCATGTGTACAGTTGTACTGGTTATATACATGGATGTGCTGTTCACATGTATAGATGTGCTGTTTGTATGGCCTTTTACCAGTTTGGCAATTTTTGCATCACTTCCACCATCACTTTTAGTCGGCTTTTCAAAAAACTTTCCTAAACCCATCAGAAAAAATAGACTGAGTGATGGTGTTCTCGAAAGCTGCCTTTGCCTCGAATATGTGGTCCATATTCTGGACCACATTGTGTTCGCTTCGAACAACGTCTCATATGCTTGTCTCTCATAATTCTCGTATGTTGGACACTCGTATATTAAGGTATGACTGTAATAATAATAGTCATCATAATAATCAACCTACTACTAGAGATGCCCCGATTCTAATTTCACTAGCCGATTTCGATACCGATCCGATACATCGATTCTTATTGAAAAATAATATGATTCAGATACCGATTCCAATATTTTGTGTTGCATAGATAATTGTTAATTTTATTATGTAAATATAAATATAATGCAAAGAAAATATAAATATTGATGTATTTATTTGTTTGTATTGATGGAAAAAAGATAATTATGTTTATATATTCACATACTGACATACCGTGTATATAGTAACAAAACAGTCCATATTTCTTGTAATTTGTTATTACTAATGGTAACTACTGTTAGTGGTACAGTTTGCTTTGTGATAATGAAGTCTCTCTTCTATTGTTTAACGAGCTGCTAAGCCTGTACAAGTTTAGAGCAAATCAATGTTTCTTTTAATTACTGTTAGTGATTAAATTCTCTCAGTGAGACATCTCTATCTTCTATTACTATTGATGTAGCCAGTCGTACCGAAGAAGCAATCACTTCTCACAGGCAATGGAGGACAGGCTAAATACCGATAAGCCACTGAGGTTATTTTATGTGATACAAACAACACATCATATCGTCAGGATCAAGAGAGAGATAGATAACTTTATGCATCGACTGCTCAAATTACTTTCGTAATGCTAGTAAATAGAAATATTACACCGCATTCTTGTTTTGAATCATTGTTCTCTTGTTTGTGATTGGCTGCAATAAATCATATCGCTGTAATTGGGAAATACCACCCTTTTTGATTACGTCCCGACCAAAGCCAAAAGATTCCTCAGCTGTGTGGATGTTTAGCAGACTATAGACATGAAATAGGCTGTATGACAGGCCTGTAATTTATTAGGTAAAGATAAGGAACTTGCAGCTGATGATTTTTTATTAGTGTACAGCAGGCTAAAATACGGTTTTCTGCTAAATAGTTGATCTGTAAACAGTATCTGAAGTTTTTGATTTTTAAGAAAAGATCGGCATCGATACTGATTCCGGTACTAAAATCGGCGCAACTCTACCTACTACTAACTACCCTCTTAAAATGTACAATTTTTATTAATCAATCACCAACTTTTCCTTTTTCAAAAGTCAATCTTCAATCAACTCTTATAATTTAGGCTGTAAACCATCAACCTAGAGGAGACAAGTATACTTGTTACCAGATGAAGTATGTGAGCCTGTAGCTAAAAGGCTAGTAACAGTGATACTACTTGTGCTTGGCTAACCATCCTCCTCTATAATGTGGCTAGTAACTATTGACTAGGTTATTGGCTCATATTGATTGGTATTTAATGTATAAGAGGTTTGTGTACTAAGACTAGGGAATTTTTGGCTGTATGCTACCAACATTGAACTCAAAACCCCTAGAAGGGCAGAGGTCATTTGCGAGTACGGAAATCCGGCCGACGCCATTTTCAGGTAGCGTTGGAGTTAATTTCATTGTGTTCAATGTGAGAAAGAAATCTAATTTCAGATTTAACAGCTATGGAAGATCACGAATACACCGCTCAATCAAAGGAAAAGACTACTGAGATTACTACTAATAATTTATGTAAAAGAAAGAAGGGTGTAGGTGCACAGGGCTATTGCTATTCCATGAACGGCAATAACCGTAAAAATGGACTTTTAAAGGAAAAGGCATGACATTTCACAAGTGAGTCACTTCTACTACTAGTTCTGTTACTATTGCTCAAGTCTACGACTACTAATAGTTGTGCTACTACTAGTTAGTACTGCCACTAGTTAGTTCTACTACACTAGTCACGGGGTGAGTGAGAGTCGATCAGTGTCACTACTGAGTATACGAGTTTGACAGTATTTTGTCGGTGATTAGATAAATTTATAAGCTAGTGAGTGAAATGTTCTTCCTTCAGAACGAAGGTTTTTTATTATTTAAATTTAGAATTTTTTTATAATAATATTTTGGAACTACAAACCATTAGGTTATTTCTAAATATTTATATTTGAAGGAAATGTTTGTTGTGCCTATAATATTATTTGTTGTTGTACCTGGATATAGCTAGCAGTAAGGAGATAAGAGTAATAATACTATTGTTATTACTACTGTTGCTAACTAACTACTACAGTTTCATTTTAATTTTTAGATTTCCAAACAAAGCAACTGAGAACTCTCGTTATTTACAATGATATGGCAACCGCAAAAAAGTGAATAAGCCTGATCCTTGAGCACTTATCTGCAACGAACATTGCAATGATCCATGTTTTGACAGCAGGTTAAAACTTAAAACGTTCGACTGAAGTCATTTAAAGGTAATATTTTTTAGTGTTGAATAATACTTTTCAATGATTGAATTTAAAACCATATTGTCAAGCGCAGTGCTGCAAGGTTGCTCAACTTAAAGTAGATATATCTAAAGAAAATTTAGAAACCTCAAACAGCACGCAAAACAGTGACAGCTGCCACAGCAAGTGTTTATGAAGATGTCTGCAGCTTAGCAGTTGTGTGATCTGTTCTCTGTGCTTCTTCATCTTTGTTTCTGGGATTTAATGTCCAACGCATAAACTATGCTGTCCTTTTTGTTGTGTGTTAACTGTGTAAATGTTTTTTCATTTCCTAATTGTTGTTATAATACCCCTACATAATACCCCTGCAAATCATAAATTCTAAATTGATAGCAATAACTTGCAATTTAGAGTGCAAAACATCTTTTTGAAACAAAAAAAATCAAAAAAATCGATATAAATAAAAAAAAAATTAAATAAATCAATAGAAATCGATTTTTCTGATTTAAAAAAAATCATTGATTTTTAACAACCCTGCCTACAACACAACAGAGTAAGACAAGGTGAATCTTTTCAAATCAAATAACGGTAATGTGAATTTTGTTGCAAGTCAACCTTTAAGCTTTATGCCTAAGATGGGTTATGAATGACTTCCAGTGAAAATTGCCACATTTTCATTTTACATAGCGATATGGTAGCATTTTGAGCTGTTCTATTTTTATTTATTTTATTAGTTGTATTGTTGTATATTAAGGGTACTATGTTTATGTGAATAAGACATTCATTTTTGTTGTTTTTATGTAATTGTTATAATTGATGCTTTTGTTTAGGTGGTTGGAATAATAATCCTACTGTTACTCAGTTTAAGGCTACCTTTTGCAAAATTATTAGCAAATGTGGTGCAGAATCAGATGCTAGTAAGACAGGTAATGTTAATGCTCAAAACGAGATTCTCATCATACAGGCTACTCCAGAAATTGATCAGTTTGTGGAACTCAATGATTTCAGATGTCAAATTTCTGTTATAGGTAACAGTATAGTCTATATAGCTGGCTACATGGTGCAAAAGCTAACTAAAGTGCTGTCGTGACATTGGCCGTCAGTCGCTGGTAACCACTAAGTCAAGTATTCAGTACTGACATCTATATACTCTACTCAAGCTACAATACAATGGAGGATTGGTGCGCCCATCAGACGATGTCATCAGGATCCTACTAGTGGCAGATCAATAGTTTCGTATTCATACAAAGCCAGATCCACTCCATTGTGTGGTGTATTTTATCAGTAGTGTAAGATCTAGTGATGTGTTATGCTTTGGGAAACACCTTACGGATATGGCAGATGGCATATCCAACCACTGCGTCATTGATGAAAAACCTTTTCAATCGTTTTATGATCTCTGACAGCATCATTATGCTAAAATCCTACACTCAAACTGTAAGGTGCATCTTTGTGGCATACAATACTAAAGTAGTACTTTTTAAAGACCAGTAACAATGTAATCACTGTTATATTCATCTGCAGCTATTGTTGTGCTGTTATTCCTAATCTGATTTAGTTCTAAGAAACTCTGATGCACCTTGGCTCAATATCTAGTGCTATACAAATCTCCTGTTACACAGTTTCTGTAACGTGTATGTATAAGTTTAATCATCTGATTACACTAATTCCTGCATTTCCTTGTTTGCATTATTTTGATTGTTCTCTATTACAACTGTTTTTAATTTCCGTTTAGTTGTTGCAGTAGTTTATTCCATCTTTTACAGATACTGTATTATACATATCATACATTCATAAGCTATTATCACTTAAATCTTGAAAACAGTTTCTGTTTTGGCAGCATATACCTATGTGTTGTTTTTATCGAAATACTTCATGTGCTAAGTTTTTCCATATGCATTTATGCATATGTAATATAAATTTTAATATAATGGAACAGTTGTTATTTGCCTGAATATATCATTTGCTGGATTTATGAATTTGTAATACAACAGTTTGTATGAATAACATGATCAACGAAAATCTATTTTACATCTACTTATCATTTGATATATCCCACTCCATATGTTATAAATAAGTTTTCTTCTATCAGAACACTCTAAACGTTGTGTAGGAGGAGTTTTCACTAACAACCAGCTGGAAAATAACTTCAACATGTACATTTCGGTCATTTTTCACCGTTTGTTTACAAATGGAACTAGCATTCGATTAGCTCTCCAATATGGTGCATACGTTACGTATTATTATCAACGTAAAAGTCACGTGATTGCCATTCCAGGGGGTTTAAGTTCAATGGTTACCAAATTCAAGTCTTAAATGAAGCTCAAAATTTCCTGTGTGCTTAATGGCATGGCTACATGCACTAACCAAGTGTGTATTTCATAGCCAACCCTGTGGAGCTGCATTTGGAGATTCCTTAGGATCCATCAGCAGTGAGCATTTAAAATGTTTTAAAAACAGTACATGCAATGTCACCTATTATTCCTGCACTAAAACTCTATTTAGTGATATTAGGTGAAGCACTAGAGGTCATTGCTATGAGTCGATGGCTAAATGTAATTGTTATGGGTGAAGCTCTGGAGGTCATTGTTATCGGTAGAGCACTAGAGGTCTAATGTTACTGCCAGAGTGATTACTATATTAATGACCTTGGATCATAGGTCATGGCTTTTGCTGATTCATCGCCATGTAACCTCATATCCAATATCACCAGACCAAACCTAACTCAGTTATCATGTTTCACCTTGTACCCAACTTAACTGAGGCTAAAACTAACATATTTGTCTTAAAATGTTGAGGGCTGAGCTATTAATCCTTCATTTGAAGCCATTGTGAACTCATCAGTTATGTAATAATGAAAAGGCCACAACTGTTTCTAGAAAATAAATTGTCATACAACCGCGAAAATGCACTGCAGGCTTTTTATAGTTCAGCTTCCTTGCATTCCTTATTCTGCAAGGCAGAATTAAATGTGTTGTCAATTCTGTGTGTTGTCAAATTCCTCGCATGTTCATGAGATATTAAACAATGTTGGTTCGTGAATTATTCTTTTGAATTTTTTAGAGACATGATGGTGCAGTGATTTCCTATGTCTATTATTTATAGGTACATGAGGGTATTTGTAGAAATGTCTCACCTTTGCTCTACATTTGGTTATATTCACCTTGGTTTCTACTATTACTTCTATGGATCATCCATACAGAGACTGAATGTGAGTCTATATCTAGATCTATGTATTAGTAATCTTGTTCATCCATAGCCATAGGTAAAGTTTGGAAAAAAAATGTTGAATATATACTAGTTGTTGACATTGACCAGTCATTATCTTGTATTTGTATATAGCTGTTGTCAGACTCTTTGTTCATATTGGCTTACTCATCTGTTATGTGATTCTTATGTAATAATCCTTTTACTCTCTTGTCACACTTATGTAGTAAGTCAGTTGCTGTCTAGCTTGGTTGGCCCAGACAGGCAACCAAAGAAGCTGTACACGAGTTGATATCAGGAACAGTAAAACAAGGACTACTGAACCAGAACTTAGATTGTATCTTTCATTCTACAATGGATAGTGATAAATGGACAATAGATAAGTTGGACAGTCAGAACTATCAGACATGGAAGTTTCAGATGAAACACATTTTGCTGGTAAAGGATCTGTACGATATCGTGGATGGCACTGAGAAAGCACCAGAAGGTTCGGCTGATCAAGCGCTGAAAACTGCTTTTACATCCAGGTATCGTAAGGCTTTCTCAGTAATTGCTCTGTCTGTTAGTACTGAGCTTCTCTACTTAATAACAGATACAGAAGCACCTGATGTAGCATGGAAGCGGCTTCAAAACCACTTTGAACGCAATACACTAGCAAACAAGTTATTTCTTAAGAAAAAATATTTCAGAACAGTAATGAAGGAGGGTACACCTGTAGAACAGCACTTGAAACACATGAAAGGACTTACAGATAAACTCGCCGCTATCGATGCACCAATTTCTGAAGAAGATCAAGTAGTCACGCTCTTAGGCAGCCTTCCAAACAGCTATGCTCATCTTGCAACAGCATTAGAAGCAAGAGTAGACAACTTGAGTCTTGAGTTTGCCCAGCAGTCATTGATAAATGAAGAGTTGAAACGTAGTGAGCGAAACTCCGATGAATCTAGTTCTGCCGGTGCATCTGATTCTGCATTGGTGTCAAGAAAGCAGCCTAGAGCCAAAAAACCTATTATTTGCTACAACTGTAATAAGCCTGGGCACAAGTCACCAGAATGCTCAGAGGACAGGCGCCGACCGAACGCGCAGTTAGTAAGTGAATATAGAAAAACTGTATGTGAAAGTGACAATGACTGTGTAGGCAATGAATTTACATTTATCACTCATCATGGCAACACATTTTCATTGCACAGTAGCTCACTCTGGCTAATTGACTCTGGAGCATCGTGTCATATGTCACCTAACAGGGAAAGTTTTAATAGCTACAAGAAGCTAGAACAGATAGAAATGGTCAGCTTAGGTGATGGTCGAACAGTTAAAGCTGTGGGAGTTGGTACTGTAAAAGTGATGCTAAAGCTCAATCGTAGAGTTCAATGTGCAGCTGTATTTTACAATGTACTTCATGTCCCTCAGCTAGCTAGCAATTTATTTTCAGTTCGAGCTGCCACTAAGAAAGGCTACATCGTTCAGTTCGGCCATACTCGATGTTGGATTAAAGATGCTAATGGTCGAGTTAGGGCCATGGGATCACTAGCTAATAAGCTGTTCAGTCTAGACTGTGTACAAACTGAAACTCGATACGCAAACACTGCTAGCGCAGAGATTTGGCATCAACGTCTAGTACATGTGAATGACTCTAATCTGGAAAAACTGAGCAAAGGAAATATAGTCTGTGCAGCAAGCTTATCTGCAATGAACATTTCCTTTTGTGAAAGCTGTGCTGAAGAGAAAATGACTCGTAAACCCTTCAAACCTGTGGGAGATATCAAGGCTACCCGTAAGCTAGAACTAGTACATTCCGACGTTTGTACAATGGAAACAGAATCAATTGGAGGTAGCAAATATTTTGTTACTTTTATAGACGATTTTTCTAGATGCTGTGCTGTGTATTTTCTTAGAAACAAATCTGAGGTACCTGAGAAGTTCAAAGAGTTTGAAGCATATACAACCAACCAATCTGGAGAAACCATTCAAACACTGAGATCAGATAGAGGTGGTGAATACTTGTCTCAAGAATTTACTGACTATTTGAAATCTAAAGGTATTCATCATGAACTCGCATCAGCCTACTCATCAGCACAAAATGGTGTTGCTGAGCAAATGAATAGAACTCTGTTTGAAGCAGCACGTTCAATGTTGTGCCATGCTAAATTGTCAAAGCAATACTGGGCTGAGGCCATTTCTACTGCTGCCTACGTTAGAAATCGGCTTCCCACTTCTTCACACAAGAATGATCTCACACCGTATGAGAAGTGGTATGAACGCAAACCCAACATAGACAATCTAAGGGTGTTTGGATGTATTGCTTATGCTCATGTTTCAGATCAACTACGACAGAAAATTGACAAGAAGTGCCAGAAGCTAAGGTTTATAGGATACAGCAAACAGTCAAAGGCATACCGCCTGCTTGATGAATCGACTGGTAAAGTCACTACTAGGCGAGTCGTGGTATTTGATGAAACAAACTTTACAAACACTGTTAAACCATCATGTGACCGATATACAAAGCAGAAATCTATTGTTGTTGAACATTCAGTAAATGAACAGACAACTCCTAACTTCTCTGGGCAATGCATTGGTGAAAGGCAACAGCGACGCTTATCTGCTCGCAAATGTAGACCTCCGATTCACTATGGAATTGATGAGTATGTAAACCAGGCTCAACATGTCAAAACTATGTGGGAGTGTTGAATATATACTAGTTGTTGACATTGACCAGTCATTATCTTGTATTTGTATATAGCTGTTGTCAGACTCTTTGTTCATATTGGCTTACTCATCTGTTATGTGATTCTTATGTAATAATCCTTTTACTCTCTTGTCACACTTATGTAGTAAGTCAGTTGCTGTCTAGCTTTCAAATATACAAGAATAACAAAAAATACAGCACACTAGATTAGAACTCATGACATTCAGCTCAGCAGACTGACACTGTAATACATGGACCAGTCTACTACCTTTTGGTACATCAGAATAATTACACAGATAGTTATTGTTTGTGCTGTATCATCACACCTGATGGCTTCTCACAGCACACTAGACTAGCTGCCTGGGTACCAGTTTGATATAATTGTGGCAGACTTTCTTGTTCAGCCTCTACTATTTGAACTTTTCCTGAAAGAACTTTAAAGGAGCTCATTGACCAATATACTCTACCAGTTGATGTTATGTACACAAGTATGGTCATTATTCTTATTGGTTATTAGCACATGCTAGCTAGTTCTGTGTGAGATAATAGGACTTTAATCGATCTGATCTGATTGGTTGCCACAGATGATCAGCCTTTTATGAATGGATTTGTTAGGTCGTTATGTGAGTGAAAAGAGACTACCGCTCTCCGTTGCTCCATTGTTTCGCAACGTATTGGCGCTCTTATTAGTAAAGTCGGGTTCCCATATATGCCACAAGCACCGGTGAAGGCACCGTACGGCTGTCAGCGGTGAAGTGTGAACATACGCACTGAGTATCGCTGGTAGTTGCCGATGGTCAACGCAAGAGTTCAGCGCTGTTCAAATTTTGCAAAGAGCCGCAGGCAAAACCTCCCCAAAATTCACTCTCCAGGTGAAGGTCAGCACATTCGAGATGACATGGCTAGCGGCCATTTTTATGTGATAATTAGCGACAAAGCTTTATGTGAATATTAGCTGCCAAACTTGGCGCCGCAAACCTAGCGGTTTTGCTGCATGAGATTACCGCCGAGGTCTCGCATTCGATATGGGAACCAGGCTTTAGCCAGACAAAATTCAACTTTAGAAAGTATCCATAGAATCAAGTGGGCTATTCCTTCCCCTCCACAACTAACTTATTACTAAGTTACTAGCTTGCTCAAATTAGCTATTGGCAATGTGGCAAGCTAATAGCAAGTGGCAGGCAACTACATTACCTCTCATTGTATATTTTCTGTCCAAAAACCTTTATTACCTGGTATATCATATTATTCTTACCCCGGTATTATACTAGTATACCCATAATCCTTTGTTTAGTCATACATACATATACCCATAATCTTGAAGTGATCATCTACCCGCTACTCTCAGTGATCTGTGATCAACACTCGAGTTACTTTATTTATGGCTCATGTACAAACCCCAGAGTGAAACAAACACTCTTATAAGATACAAAAGCATCCTTAGCCAACTTTGTATCACGGTTACTTAACAGAGTTTTTGTATCGGAATTATCTTTCCACATATTTGGCTTTAAACAATTATTGGAAAGTTTTATTGTTGTAAAATTATATTAATAAGAAAAAGATGTTGAAATTATAGTTTTTTCATTCAATACTTGCAATAATTAATAGCAACTTCACCAAGGAAAAAATTTAAACTATTAGTCATGTTGAAGTTGCAAAAATACTTTTTTTGTCATGTTTTACAATTCATGTATCATACCAGCGTGTTTTTATGGGAATAATTAATGAAGCTTTAATACATTCTGTTTATTTCTTGTGTTGAAGGAGATGTGACACAAAACTGTCTACACAATTTTCGATGCCTAACAATGGGGCGACAACTTCTTCTAATTTGGATTCGTCGTTTCATGAAATAGTGCAGAACAATGTGGCACGTATGTGTAAAAACTGTTGTATAGGTCAAAGATAAATATAAATTCCTTTTATTATCATAATATAACTTACTGCTAACTAGCAGAGTGGAATCTAGAACCATGGCTATACTTTACCCAATATGTAAATGAAAATTTAACATTACATCACTATTATGTTTCCCCGAAGTTTGTGGAATGCTTTTTAAATTAACCAAGATTTAATAAAAATGCTTTAACATTTATTGTAATGGTGGAATACTTTTTGGTTAAGTCTAAACTTTGAATATTTTTTTGGGAGTTTAAATCTATTGCAGGCACCCATTTATCAGTATAACTAATTTTATATCGCAATAGCTGGTAGATCAGCAATGTTTTACTCAATCATTTGTTAAAATATTTGTTGAATTATTATTTGACGAATTTCTGATTACTTTCATCTAATTTATGTCGATATCTATAAACAGTAAATGAACTGTCACATACATGTATTATTGCTGCACTGAAACTATGTTTAGTATTGACTAGCTGGATGACTAGTGTTGCATGGGTGATAAACAGGTTTCTGTCCAGAAAGAAGACTTTCCAGGTTGTCCTATAGTTACACTGTTAAAATATTATCTGTAGTTTTTCTGTTTTGTTTTTGCAGCAGTGCTCTTCTTGTCTGATGAAATTGTTTCCCTGAATATATACAACCAATGCGGAGCTCTTACAAGCCGCTGTTATATGGTGACTATCTACAAACCATGATGATGACAAGGAAGTAGATGACAGCCTCCACTATTGTCGACCCTATAGTCTGCAGTAAAGGTGAGTCAGAAGCCGATGCAGTGTGTTGTGAGAATAATGATTAGTTTGTACTCTATGAAATGAAGTATGTCTGTAGCATGACTAAACTAAAATGATTAAATAGCAAATGATGTTAAAAGTTGATTTGCAATAAAATTCACATTACAGTTATTTGGTATCAAAAGATTCACCATGTCTTACTCTGTTGTGTTGTAGGTGCCAAATATGTAGAAATGTGATTACAAGCTCTTAAAAGCTCAAAAACGAAAAGCCGCCGTAGATTGGAATCTCTTTATTTTTCTGATGTAGTCATGAAATTTATGTATTGTCTTGTCACGTGATGTTCTCATGTGAATTAAAAGGCCAATAAAAAGCTCAATATAAACCTTATCATAGCACTAGTTTATGACAAACACTTCGGGTTTTACCGAAGACCCCGTATCAAATATAGATGCTCGCTACTTTACAGTTTTGTTTCTGTTTGGTCTAATCGGCAAGTCGTAATTTGATCATGTGACTCAATACTTCGCAAATAATTTCTGCAGCACTTTTCGATTACCACAAGTGACAAACAGGCTCATCTTGATTATCAGACAATGATATGTGGTTTATGTACTCCTTCAAGCTAAGGCTAAAAAATTAAACAAATTTTTATGGTAAGTTATAAGATATCACTGCTAAAAGTGACAGCATTACAATGACGATAAAACAGATGCGTAAGATTAATACACATGGTTTTATTGAATGCATGAAGTATATTTGTGAAATATTTCGACGAATAAGGTTGTATGAAAGTGTAAACAGAAACCATCTCACACAGCTACGTCAAATTTGAGCTGTTTTGGAAAACGAATCCAAACTACGGTAGTTTCGTGTGGCTGCGATTAACTGTTCATTTTTAGCTTTTAAGAACGTGTAATCACATTTCCACATATTTTACACCTACAGCACAACAGAGTAAGACATGGTGAATTTTTTCATATCAAATAACTGTAATGTGAATTTTGTTGCAAGTCAACATTTAACACGGTTTTACTACTAGATGTACAAAATCAGCATTACAGATGTACAGAAACATCATTCACAACAGCATATGACTTGGTTATTGTCAGTCCATATCCCTTCAAGGTTGTTGACAATACTGACTAGTAGATGCGCTACCCAGCGTTGCCCGAGTGTTAAAAATCAGCTTATAAACATTGGGAGATAACAAGAGTTGCCTGCCACTTGCTATTAGCCTGGCACATTGCCAATGTATAATAAGCTTAGTAAGCTTAATTACTAGTAAAAGCTGCTGCTTCTCATTACGTTACGCCATAACTTTGCATCGTGGTCGAAAGCGGTAGTCTACCATATAGTATACCATAATCTGCTCCCATATAGCAAAATATATTGCCTAGGGAATCTATCAAGCCTTTGTGGTTTAGTCTGTAAGGTGTCAGACTGTTGAATGAGAAGTATTGAGATCAAATCTTTTGCTTTTTGGATTCTTTATTGCAAGCTTTCTATAGCTATAGAAATACATATACAACAACGGATGACCTACATCGAGACTTGCATATATATAGATTGTTACTTGGCACAATAACCTGTACCAGCTAATAGATATCTGGCAGTACTACTGATTATAAAAGTCTAAAATGACCCAGAATTCTGATAATTTTAGTGAGATTGTTAGTGAAAATTACTTATAGGGCTTTAATGACTCCTTTATATAGACTCGCACCCTGGTTGTTATCTCTATTATATATACATAGTTTGGTTCACCACCAGAGATTGTTAGGTGTGTCGATAACGCACAGAGGATAAGCAGCTACGCAATTATTCAAGAATAGTTGAGGGCGATCAATTGATGTTACAGTTTCAGTCAATAAAGAACCAAAGGGGTGAGTTTGGAAAGATTTGGGAACAGATTAGGCTATTTACATGTATTTTACTGTTCAGATAATGTTACATCCTTGTAACATGTGCGTTCCAGAAATGGATTACTCACATTGTAGGAGCGTCTATTGTATTGTACTGATCAAATTTCTATTGGTCCTTGTGTGATGTCAGTCTATCGCTGTGTTTTACTGATCTTCTAATATATCAACCTATAGCTAGTCTAATCTGTGATCAGAAACGTATTCGTCCTTTGGCCGGTTTGGTAAAACATAAAACACATTTCACTCTGTTCCTTTTGCTAGTAATAATCGGTTAATGACAAATTCTTTGTTTTTGTTTGTTTGATGATTTGGTGTTCTGATATACTGTATATCGCATACATGAGAGGACAACTTTTGTTTCTAGAAATCTAAGTTTTTGCATGATAGTTTATTCAGATTGTGCCGATGTGAAATACTTTCTTCTTGCGTTTTCAAAACGCTTATTCTGAACAAAATTAAGACAACAATACAACAACAACTCATTCTGACCACTGCCAAAATAGGTCTGTGTTAAGTATTCAATATTAAAATACCAAAATAATTAAGCGCATAATTATAATTCACTGTCTGCGCATATTTCCATAAAATATCAACCAGTTAGTGAGCTCTTTGGAGCCAGAACTGCATCAAATAGATACAAGGAATTTGATTGGATACCTTTATTACCTCTCAAAATTTCATATTAAGACAGATCCTTCGTTACTCGCAGCTTATTTTACAACAAAAAAACTTTTGTAACTTGGAAACTATTTCTATAGTTTTGGAATTATTTTGAGTTTCCATACACTAATATACAAAATTTTTGCTTTGCGATGCCAACATTGGAACAAACTAAAATGGTATGGTGATGATGCACTGTATCCGTGTTCAATTCCTGTGCAGTGCAATCTTTTTTCTTAACGCACTTACAGTAGCATGGCTTCAGACAGGCACGACTCTTATTACAGTAACCAAGTCTTTAGGCATGACTCGTGTTTCTTTGCCAACTCTTTAAGTCCTCGACTGCTGACACAATGCTATCTATTAAAATACTGCTGACATATAATATGTATAATAATATCCATATAATATCATATATTTTAGCTGACAGTTCATTTTAATTTTTACATTTACAATATTTTATGTAATGTGTTTGCTTTAATACTCCACATAATCGCCTGGAGGATTTATTGTTACTAAAATATACATATAAAAAATTTGTATATTCTAAAAACTCAAATAAGTTTTTATATGCAATTAATATAAAAATACCAGTATCCAAAACACTCTACTATAGACTGTCTGTACTAGAGCACTAGATGTCATTGTTATGGGTCGAGTGCTAGAAGTCTACTATAGACTGTGTATACTAGAGCACTAGATGTCATTGTTATGGGTTGAGTGCTAGAAGTCTGATGCGATGAAATAAATAGAAAATTGTATTCTACTTATGCATATTCTATTGAACTGTAATCATGTTAAATCAAATTTAATTTTCAAATATCGTGGCAGTCATATTACCTCAAACATCAAAGCAATGCAAGTCATATAAAAATACCAATATCGAAAAATATTACTCTATAGACTGTCCATATTCTATATACTGTTTGAATTCACATCGAGAGTGTTAAGAAAAATATTGAACTACTCAGGTATTGAACCCAAATAATTAGACTCTCAGCCATACCTGCTGCTATCTGCACTACTCAATCACATTTCCACATTTAAGGCTGATTCACACTAAATCGCCATATCTCGGTGTTGGTTCCACAATACTTTGGTGACTGTTGATGATGATGCTGTTCACACTATCACAAACCCATCCGTGTTTGCATCGGCAACATAGTGTTCCCATTTTTCTTTTTGAATCTTGGCTAAGAAACCTCTTTGTTTTCGTAAGAATGACATAAAATATTAGTCCCGCCGCAACAATTATAAACAGAAATAAATAACTCATTTCTATCAGCGACCACAAATTACTATTGCCAAAATGGTTCGCATTTGAAAGGCGGTCGTCGATGATCGGCAAAACATCGGGAAAGTTTGACAGCTGCTACCTTTCCTGACGTGTCCGCGTTGCTTCATCAATGCCATCGGTTTATGGTTAACATAATCAATGAAGAAAGCCGAAAGGAAAACGCGGACCTACGGCGATATAGTGTGAACCAGGCTTTAGGAACAATTGTGCACATAATTATTACATGCGATGATCTCTAACAGGAAACCGAACTGCCAGCATAATAGTATTTACTATAATAAGAACCGTGTTTGTCCATCTGCGAAACCACCGCTGGAAGCTTGGCAAAAAATTACATTGTGCAGGATCCGAAGCTACATTTGAGCATGCAGCTTTTGTCACCTTACACACTGCTACTCGCGTCAATCACTCTCTTTCTACGACGTTGAAGTTATTTTACATATACTTACTCTCTTTGCTTTATTGAAATAGCTGACTGTCTCTATCAGCACATCTGACTGCTAGGGTACTAGTAATTATAATAATATATAATGATTATAGTTATAGCAAGTATCTATGCTTATGGCTAGCCTTTCTCATAGTAAATAAATAAAAGAGTAACTTTAGAGTAAGACCAATATGATTTCTAAGCACATTGAGTTAGGATCTCAGTCTATACTTACTTGCAAGTCTCATAGAATCAATAGCTAAGGCAGATAACTATAATTTGTTTCATGAGAAAATCATCTTTGATTAAAATGAAATCGTTTTCTCTGCAACTGTTTTACCCCAATTTCCTTGAATATGCTTCTAAAAGCTGCCTTCAAACTAGGGATTTCATATTCTCCTTTGATTCTAATTTCTTGTCAAACAGGTAGATAGTAGCAGGTGTTAGAATATTGGTCCACCACGCTGAAGGTTGAGAGTTTGAATCCCGTTGAAAGGAATATTTTTTCCTAACCTTCAAGAATGGCCTTGCATAGGCAGTCAGGTTTTGGCCGTCAAGGCTTTGCATAACCATGTCCAGTTGGGTTAACAAGACTTTGGTCCTGTTTAAGCTGGATGTAGCTGTGGGACTATAGAGTGGGGATTCATTCGGTTTCTCACATTTACATATATGATGATGCAAAGTTTACTGATGTTTAATTCACAACGTACTTTGTAAGACTAGTAGTATTGACAGTTTGTGAACATTGAAAGAACTAAGGCTACAATTTTCCTTGGGCTTCAACTAAAGGTATACATGTAAATAGTTCCCTGCGCTATCAAACTCATTCAGTACTGTGTGACTGGCTTGATGATAATAGACTGTCTGATCCACTGGGAGTTGTCTGTTCGCTTTCTAGGGAGCTGGGTGTAGCAGCATCATCCCAGAGAAGTTATTTCTTGTCAGCAGGATTGATGTAGCTGTCACTGTTTATGACAACCCTCACAGGTAAGCTGCAGCTGGTTCAACATGACTGTCAAATTATGACAGCCTACGCAGGTGTAGATTGCTCAATGTGACATAGTCATAGATATATAAACCTAGATTGGCCAATAATAGCTATTCCTATTTGTTGCCTTGTCAGGCTTAAATAGCATGATGTTACGTCATTGAATTGCACCTAATGCTTGACTGCACTGTTGTTTACAATAGGGCTAATGAGGAGAAAGTGCCAAAATCACATTTATTTTCACATAAAAACCTTTCTCAGATACATAATCCAGTAAGCCAAAGCGATTCTGTGATAATATCTGATAACCACCATAGAATAAAACTATAAAAGCTATGAAATGTTGCACACAAATCATGAGCCATCAGGGCTTTATTTTCCAACTCTTCTCCTATCCTCCTTTTCTCTTTTCGCCTTCCCTCTTCTCCCAAAAAGAATTGGCCCACCCACCCAAATAGCCCACCCACCCGAAGAGCCAGACTCTGGCTAGGTAAATCGACTAATATCATGCTGAACCAAACATGACTAAATATGATGAGTATGCAAGTATGTCTTAAGTCAAAGATGAGACAGAATGATTATTTTACAACTGGCTATGAATCTTGTTCAATAAAGCTGAAGTGTAATGATTGTATCACTAGCATTGTGGATGTCACCAACTATGATGTCAACCAAGCAACGAATTCCCTAATCATTCCGAATTCCCTAATTCCCTAATGGCTTGACTTTGTCGTTGCCTGTGGTGATTGAGGTTTGCAACCACAATGAGAAAATGATGAGAGTGTTGTTTAGTAGTGCTGGGTTAGTGAAAAACTTTCCCAGGCTAACAGTAATTGCCACCATGGAGAGGTTGCTGAGGTTCAACATCATGCTATTGTTTACATGTAAGTGTGATCTTCATGCTAGTAGCCTAGCTCGTGAGATAGCAAAGAGATATATTTCGATTAGGGCACATTATGAAGCTAAGAATAGAACTGGCATGGGTAGCTCGTCCGGCCTTGACCCAATGGGTCAGAGGTGCCCTGGTTGGGCCACCCGGCCCTCGGGTCTTCTTATACAAAGACACGGGTAGGTTTATGGCTAAATGAGAGCGACTGTATATCGCTTTTCAAGTGCGATTGAAATATAGTCGCGAATAGTCCTAGCGCAAAAAGACCAGGCAAAATAAAACAAGGTGCGTTCAGAGGATACTTTTACGTCTGCGACAATAGTCTTTGGACTATAGGTTACACAACGTTTTAAACGACAAGAAATAATCAACATGTCGGTGGTCTGGGAGTTCATGAAGAAGCCGGTCAAGAAAGGGAAATACCAAGTTATTTGTACAATATGCAAAAGCAAGTTAAGTTACAAAGAAGGGTCCACCTCAATACTATTGAGGCATTTACAATGAAGGCATCCTGAGGAACTTAAAAGCGTGTCTAAAAACCTTTTAATCCAGCAAATTTATTTTATTTTTAGTTTCTTTCACTAATACCAGAAGTTTTAGGGAAGTGATGGTTGTTTTCTTTCCACTATGCTGGGTTATCCATTTCTATATTTGAAAAGTATTTCTTAACTAATCTCTTTTTGTTGATTATAATAGCAGTTAAAAATAAAATCTGTAATAAAAACACTAGCCAAATCATGCCATTAATCTATCATCCATTGAACAGCATTGATCCACCAATGTCTAGCCATAAATTGTAAATTGCGTTTATAAACCAAGCCACAAAATATAATTATTGGTGTGATAATGGGTTCTTTTATTATAGGTTATTGATGTCACAACATTAGGCTGTAATAGAACTATCTCTTTACATTAAATGAATAAAAAAATTGCGCATGCTGACCTGGTCCGACTCGACCTTGGCCCTCATTGCTGACCCTGAGTTTGGCTCGACCCTGCATTCCTTAGTCTCATTCCAACTCTAGCTAAGAAAGCCACTGATTCTACTTCCCTGATCAGATCAAAACTTCACAGGCTCATCATATTTAGTCATGCTTAGTTCAGCATGATATTAGTCTTTTACCTAGCCAGGGTCTGGCTCTTTGGGTGGGTGGGCTATTTGCCCCCTTCTCCTTTCCTCCTTTTCTTTTTTTCCTCTTTCTCCTTCTTAAAAGAAGGGGAAGGGGAAAAGAGAGAAGGGGGTTAGGAGAGGGGGTGGCAAATAAAGTTCTGATAGCTCATGATTTGTGTGAAGCATTTCATAACTTTTATAGTTTTAATCTATGGTGGTTATCAGATATTATCACAGAATCGCTTTGCTTCACTGGATTATGTATCCAAGAAGGTTTTAATGTGAAAATATATGTGATTTTGTCACTTTCTCCTCATTAGCGCCATTGTAAACAACAGTGCAGTCAAGCATTAGGTACAATACAATGACGTAACGTCATGCTATTTAAGTCTGACAGGCTTTTTCCCTATTGGCCAATCTAGGTTTATATAACTATGGACATAGTTAATGATGACCCGCCCAGGTCAGTGTAGTTGAATTAATCTGACAAATAGTTGTGACAACCTTCACAGGTGATTTGTAGTTAGATCAACGCGGACGAAGCAAATCTCTTTAGAATTAGCTAGTTGAGAATTGAGAAGAGTTTTAGTCTACAAAGTGAAATTTATAGCATCACAAACTGCGTTAAAATTATGGTGCCATCATAAAGGAAAGATATGAAAACCATTTTTTTGATGGCATACTCGAAATACTACAGAAACCTATCAAATATTTCCAAGTAGTTAAACAAATATCTAGTCTTCTTGCTTTTCAAGTTAAGTGTTAATGCAAGTAAAAGCTAAATAGCAGTGAATATAGATGAGTATTATTGTTCGGATAAATGTTAATGTTTATATTTTTGCAATAACAGAAATAAGATCGTTTTTATTTTGAAATTGGTTTGAACGACAATCTCTTTTTATTTTGGACATTGTTTGAACTACTATCTCAAAAAAATAAAAAGGCAAAAGTTTAGTCGGCAATGAAGGTCAGTTTATTGCAATGACAGAGAATAAAACCAAAGAATTCTGGGAGAAACTGAGCAATTTTATTTCCATTATAGTCTGCAATTCACATAATCACTGTGCTTCCTTGCTTTAAATTGGTTTGGAGTTGCTCACCGCCGGCAAACTCGCACCCGACTGTTTCAATGTTTCGGAGTTGCACTATAGATCTTTCCAAGATCCATGATGTATCCCTCAAAGTGAAACTTGTTAAAGTAGATTCCCTTTCAGGTCTTCATGTCACTTTATAATTTATGTGTAGTTAACTAGTTGTACTAGAAAATATAATTATTTCATCATCCTCGTACGAACAACCCATCCTTGACATGTAAATGTTATGTAAAGGTAAAAACTCAAGCAAAAACAGTAGTGAGAAAAGAGCGAAGCAGTAGAATGTTTTTGTAGCAGTAATCCACATGGTTCAGCTAAAACAATTTTACTCCAAGGAAAACTTAGCTGACTGTTATCGATCCGGATCCATCGGCAGTGAGCATTTTTATGAGCAAGCTGAAACGATATCAAATGCGTTTTTACTTTACCGCTTCAATAAATCAGAGTAGAAGCAGCTCTAAACCAATTCAAAGCATGGAAACATGGTGTATATGTGACTACCCCATTATTTTAACACTCTTCTTAACTGTTGCGACTGGAAGATATCAATATTCAATGCAGATGCAGAGTAGCCGAGGTGAGTCATATCCCCCTCCCATCTAATAGCCAGTTGTACTTCCTCTATAAGCGTTTTTCTGTCTTTTATAGATCTATTTCACATATCCAACTTGTGAAATGAGCCCCGTTCACAGACCGACACATTCTATCAATGAGCAGACCATAAGAAACAAGTATTTAGTCTTCTGCTTTAAAAAGTTTGTTTAGATTGTCTGTTAACATTTAAGGTTTGATATCAACTTGCGTGGGACGCTTCTAATGAGGAAATACAACTTCATTTCAATCCTCGCTTTTATGAAGGTGAGACAGCTAGAAATTCGGTACTAGTGGGGAGGAGGTGGGAGAACACGGAGATAAGGAGAAAGAATGGGGCTTTCCATTTGATGCTGGAAAAGTCTACAAGATCAGCATTCAGGCGCAAGACGACTACTACTGGGTAAGCTGGGCTTTATCAAAATTTGTAGCGGCTACTGTGCTGCTTCAGATGTAGACATACTTGTCATGCATAACATTTGTAGTTAATCTTGTGTGGTGTAAACAGATGTAAAGGTACATAAGAACGCACCAAGCTATAACGTAATACATGTACAGGATATTATAGTCATGCGCTTAAAATTATGAAACCCAGCCAATTTTGAGTTTCTACCTGTTAGCATTCAGTGACCTCTGTCATGTATGTTGAGGAAGCGCATAGTTGTAAAGATTTAGTTTTTTGACAGCTCACTGGCTTAGTTCTCAAACCAGTCATGTGGGACACAAATCTAAATTCACAAAATGGATTACATGTTTTGGTCTTCTGTAATTCCATTTTAATATTAGTTAGAATTTAAAAATTTAGTCAACTATATCCTAACAAAGATGACAATGAATAAATAAAATATTTTAATCCTATCATCCTATCAGTATTCATTTTGGCTAAAACTATTTTTTATAATTCCAGTTGACTGGTTTGTTCACAAACTAGTTTAGAAGTTGGAGCACAAAGCAGCCAACTGGTATATCATTGAAGCATAACAATCTGTCTGAGGATGCACAAGCGCATAAAATTGCATTGGTTTATAGTGTACAAATACGGTATTTTCTTTTTCTAGATGAACAACCAGATAGCTTTACGGCATTAAAGTATATAATAACAATTTTATGATAGTAAACTGAGTCTATTTTAGGAGTGATTTCATGTATGATTTGTCTGTTTCTTCCAGAAAAGGAAGCATTGACTCAAAATCTTTCACTTTTGCTTCAGCTAATGCTATCACCATTTTGTTTTCTGGAGCATTGGCTAATCTGATCTCAGATGAAGGTCCTTTTGACAAGGTTCTACTTATAACAGAACTCAATTTTAGAGTAGGCTTATTCCAGTGCTCACAATGAGAAACATTTTGAGGTCTAGCTGCACGGTAAGCAAGCTTCTTCACCTTTGTGTAGCGTACCAGATTATAATGCCCGGTTTTCGTCATTTCACTATACTTTTTGATGTGTTTTTTTTACGATGGATTTTCATAGTTTTTTATTGTTTATTTTTACGTTGAGTAGGTGGCGAATGAGGCAGAGTGGACTGTATATGTCATGCGGTAGTAAAGCTTTTCCAATCACACTATGACCGAAATCGATTTCATGTATTGAGCTGTGTCCAGACAGGTAATATTTCAACGTTATCTACACAAATGTGTGATGATTTGGCACAAAATGTGGCAAAGCATAAGACATGACACTGTTCCTGTTCTGTGGAACGCAGCTATCAGACCGTAAGATAATATTTTGTGTGCTGGGATGGTCAGACATTGCATTCTCTAGAATAGCAATCAGCGCACTTGCTATATCATTCCCACTTTGACCTGACAGCGTCTCACTCAAAATGTTGCAGTATGTTTTCTTAATATTCTGAATAATCTCTATAAAATTATATGTTAAGAGCTTTCTCTTGTAAAAACAAAAAGAAACCTGGCATTTCGGCGATGAAAATACGTCCTCTAAATCAAAGGATATCACCAATGTGTTTGTCTCAGCTAGTTTTTGATCTTTTCCTTTCTTGCTGATTGCTATAACCAGTTTCCTGTGAGATTGTTACTTTTCTTCCTCTTCTTCGTTCACACAGCCGTGAGCTTTCTTTTGCTCATATAGTTCGCAGCTGTTTTGTTGATCCTTCTCGAGTTTATGAGCGTCTATATTTAACCTCGCATTAAAAACTTTTCTTTTTTTCCATTCTAGATCTTTTCGATTGTCCATTTGTTTTTGATAATACAACTTGTACATTTCAGCTATTGATAGATCTGGGTTCAACTACTCTTTATTGGAATCTGCTCGACAGTAATGCAATTCTACCTTTGGAAAACTTTTGATGTGATTTTCTATGTCTTAAAAAGTATCGACAGAATTTTTTTTACCATCAAGTGGACATTTGTATGCACTACCATCAGGTAAATTTGTGACTGGATCTCTTTTTCTGCCATGAAAAACAGATCCTCTTGATTTATCAATATGTAATGTTTTTACATTAAAGTTTTTGCAGACCTGAATGTCATGTCCATGAACAGGCAAGTAATAGTTGATAAAGTATGTTTTGGTACCTTTGTAGTCTTTTCGCTTTCTAGAGTTGGTTTGTTCTATTTATAGTGGTAATTGTAAAGAAGTTCTGTAGGCCATTCCATTCTTGGTCCCAAAATGAATCATGAATTTCGTCTCAATCTTGTTGAGTTAATTTTTGTTTACACTTGATCTTGCATCTAGAACAATTTACTGCTTTCATTGTTTGCCTAAAAATAGCTGTACCCCTTTTCCGCCTAAGAATAGCTTTTGTCTGAAATCAAGACTACAAGAGAAAACGGCATTTCCTCAGCAAAACAAACTTTACTCATAACTGATAAAAATAAAACAAATCATCTTAACCGGCTTAGTAATGAATTTTTGTTGTTGTATCAGGATTTTACAGACACCCTGTATATAGTCTGTATTGAACAAACCAGTTGAGAGGTTTGAGCTCTAACAAGATTGTGGAATAAACCCATTTAGCTGATTTGTATGACTGAGATCTCAGAGAAAAACAAAAACTTGGCAATGAAAATTTGTCCATATATTTGTAACCCTGTAAAACCCAAAAAATGCACATATCTAATTTTATTTCGTTTTCGCAGTTGGCTGATTTGAGAGCTGAGACAGCGAGCTGTTGCAGGTGTTTGTTAGTGATGACCCAAATGTCAGTCTATTAACAGTTGTTGCAGATATACATGGCCTAGCGAGTCATGTGCTTGGTTTTTGACCACTGTTGCAGGTGTATGTTGAGACATACATGTAGGTGACATGCTCAGGATGTTCATCATCTGACAGTCAATAAAGAAGTGTCTGTTTTGGACGTTAGATTCTTTAACTCTTTGGTGATGCTGACCAGATCGTCTCAATTCGTTAAAAACCAAACAGTAGACTTTTTCTTTTTGTTTGGATCGACAAATTTTACTCATATTCACTGAAGCACTGATGCAGTGTAATAAGTTGCTGTAGGAAGATAGTTTCTATTGCAAAATGCTAAGTCTGATATCGGGAGACATTGTTACAATCCTAGGCTCCCATCAATGATGACCCAAAAAAGTAAAAACACACAGTGTCAGGTTCCCGACTTTGTGGTGAGAAAAGTTTGAACAAGGGTAAAATTTTAACGAAACATGTAAAAGTACCGTGAGGAATGAAACACCATGATATCAAGAGTGTCTGTTTGATTAATTATTAGAGGCACAATTAAAAAAAAAGAGTATTTGTTGTATTTCTGGAGTGTATTCAAGTCATGATCTAAGTACTGCACAAGAGAAAAACAAATGATTTGTTCCATTTTCATAGATGATGTGTTTATTGTTCCATAGTTCATTCATCATCATTCTTTGTTATTCTTTATTGCAGATAAAGCTTTCAATTGGGGAATATCCTAAAAATTGTTTGCAATTGCGTTCAGGCTAATGCTCATTCTGTTTACAGCAAAATGCTTGTTGTTAGACGAAAAATGTGCATCATCAAGATTCTAAATAATTTGGTGTTGGAGTTGAATTGTTTTGTCTCATTACCTTGCTGAGACGATAACTCTAAATGGATCAAGTTTGAGCATCAATTTAGTTTAAGTACCATATGTGATACTCAACAATAACTGTAGTAATCAAAAGTGAACCAGTAGAGTCGCTATAATGGGTGTGACTGTTCATGTTTTGTGGACTGATAGTATATTTTGTTTTAGATGCTATTAGATACTTGCGTATGGCGCAATTCTGTCATACACATGATAAACGCTATAACATATTTTTCTTTATAGCATATAGCACAAAATGCCAAGACTTTTTGCAAAGGAATTTAAGGCATCTTGTGTAAATACAGCAGATGCTGCTATAACTTACCCTTCCTATAATGTCAATTCAAGATAACGTAAAAAAATTATATGAAATTTTTGCTTCCTACTACGAAAAGATTCCATATAACATAAAGTTTCAAGTTGGGGGAGTTTTCAAAATCGATTTGGATGTTATTTTAGTTTGCCGCACTTGCGGAAGAGAAAATGCTGTGTGCTTAATGTACTATTCATTATATATAACTTTCGCAGCATTGTAGTTCGTCGTAATAGATTGTTCAATGCGTCAACAAAAATGGCAAATAGGATAGCTGCACAATTGCTCATAAATACAAAGCTAATATGTAGGTGTGGGTGTTACAGCGTCGGTCTACCAGTATTACTGTCACGAGTTAGAATATCGTCGATAATTATCTTTATCCTAGCTCTGACCCTTGGATAGTAATAGACCACGAACAGGTAGAACTGCTTTTTATAATGAAAATATTTTGTTTTGTCTTGTGGTAGACGTACAAAATATTTGTTATTAGCTTTACAGTGCAGAATAGACTTTGCCTTTTAGAAAAATAAGCAAATTGTTGTAAATGATCGTCAAAAATGTGCAGTTCCTAACAACTTGTTGTGAATTTACTGCAATCATGGTCTATAAAACCAATGAGATTGATAAAAAATGGAGAAATTTTGTTGATGCAAACCAATAATTCTGCAGTTACGATTACGCAGTGCATTTATGCCCACAAATTAAAAGAGTTAAGTAAAGTTGTTTTTTTTTGTCCCAAAGGGTGAGCTTGGAAAGATATTGGAACAGATTAAGCAATTTACATGTATTTTAATGTTCTTTTACCATAAATTCCCTATAACGTAAACCGTCCTGGAACGGATTATTTACGTTATTATAGGAGCGTCTACTGTGTGCAAATTTTGCCTGAACATATTTTGGACTACCTATAGGCGCTAACAATTGTCTAACCATACGAATATCTTGCATTAGGCAAGACTCTACATGTGCATACACGTGCCTACAATAATCTTCACCTTGTAGATTGCGACGGAAGACTAAGCTGGTGTTTGAGACTAGATATTTGGTTAAAGCTCTATTTGTACTTTTTTTGCAGATATTGCATCAACCTTCAAAGTAAGATTCCGGATGAGTGGTCGTCAAGTTCTGATGAGGAAGAGAAACACACAAACATTCCTCTGCACTTTTATCCCAAATGGGACCAAGGTAAGTGTTGTCTTACATAGAGGGTTTTATCACCTTGAATATGAATGGCCTGATATACAGGGTCCTATCACTATTAGGAGGTGTGGCCTGACATGCAGTGTTTGATCACTTCCTTTAGGAGGTTTAGCCCACTTTCTGATTGTGTACTAATATTGCAAAGCTTGCTGCAGGTGAAATTGTACTCAACACTCCAAAGAATGGAGATTTGGGAGATGAGAAGATTTATCTCCTCTCAGGGGCCTTTTACCCTGGCAGACAGTTCAATGTTCAGTTCAATGTGGAAGATAATGGTTATGAGGTGAGAGTAAAATCGAGTTTTAACACGTATTATTGGTGGTTTGATAGTGTCTTAAATGTATGTAAAAAAGCATAATTTGTTATACCTGCTGCCATAGCCTTAGAAACATAAATATCGACCTTAAATGATATTACAGATACACGTAAACGGGGAGTACTCCGCCAACTATGAACACAGAATAAAATCTAAGAAAGTTCGATTCGTCAACCTAGCAGGCACAGCTTTCTTCAGCTCAGTCAAACATGTTCAAGAGGCCTACTATGTCAGCGATAACAGCTTTCTCTTTAGATAACTTGAGGATTTGTCTGCTCTTGCATCTGACCTTTCACCTACCATTTACCTGCTGTATAACAATTACGCATAATGAATATTGACAATAAAGTGTGGCTAGTTCTATTCTAAAATATACATATGGTTGTTATGTGATCCTTTTTAATGCAATATAATAAAATACCACTTACAGTTAGGCATTGATCGCTAAAAATTTTAACCCAATCCAATCTGGGTGATTGGTCAAGTGGGGACAGGTATTCTCCTGGTAACCTTTTCATTCAGGGATTTTCCTTTTGCCTTCAGAACAGGAAGCTTCTCTTTCACTTTTGAGAACTCATCGCTCAGGTCTAGCCCTAAAGTGAACACAACTGGGTCCTCCCTGGTCTTTTTGTGTGATCCAGGTCCTGTCCTTTTTTTTCAAGCACCCTGTTGCCTTCAACAAGGGTTGCTCCAAGATGAGCAAACCTGGTAAGGCAATCTCAACATCTTCACCACATCTTCATGCGGGGTTTGGGTCTCTGGTGGTGGAAGATTGTAATGGATTGGATTAACTGTCTCAGACTAATAATAGTTCTTTGTATAACGTTGTCGTAATGCTTCAAAGTACAGTACGCTCTCCTACACAGAAAATAATCAGTAGGGATTTTATTATGTTTGCATTTTGGGGTTGTCTCCTCGCCTTCTTCTATTTAGAAGTTAGACTCGGTCTCACGGTGCATATAAGGGAGGCTCCTCTTGGTCCTTTTGTTAGATGGCCTTCTGCTCCTCTCGGAGGGCTGTGTGTGCTTCCTCCAGCCTTTTCAACATCTTCACCACATCTTCAAGAGAG
Source organism: Watersipora subatra (assembly GCF_963576615.1). NCBI lineage: Eukaryota > Metazoa > Bryozoa > Gymnolaemata > Cheilostomatida > Watersiporidae > Watersipora > Watersipora subatra. The sequence continues at coordinate 60,718,942 of NC_088717.1, forward strand.
GGCTGGGTTTCTGGTGGTGAAGTATTGTACTGGATTGGATTCACTGTCTCAGACTGATAGTAGTTCCTTGTTTAACGCTGTCGTGATACTTCAAAGTACAGTACGCTCTCATACACAGAAAATAATCAGTAGGGATTTTATTTTGCCTGCAATTTGGGATTGTCTCCTCGCCTTCTTCTACTTAGAAATTAGACTCGGTCTCACGGTGCATATAGGGGAGGCTCCTCTCGGTCCTTTTGTTAGATGGCCTTCTGCTCCTCTCGGAGGGCTGTGTGTGCTTCCTCCAGCCTTTTCAACATCTTCATCACATCTTCAAGAGAGGGCTGGGTTTCTGGTGGTGGAGGATGGTACTGAATTGGATTCACTGTCTCAGACTAATAGTATTTACTTGTTTAACGTGATCTTGATACATCAAAACACAGTACTTGCTTCTACAACGTAAATAATCTGTTACAGGAACATTCATGTTATAAGGATTTTATGTTATAAGAAAAGTAAAATACATATAAATAGGCTAATCCGCTCAAAGGTCTTTTTAAACTCACCCCTTTACAAAATACCTTTACACTATACAAAATAGAAACACTCTACTGTACTTTTTGTATTTGTGGGCTGTACCATAACTGCTGTATTGTTGGTTTGCATTAAATTTTTTTCTTTTTTCTCACTAATAAATATCACTGGTTTTATAGACCATCCTTGCGGCAATCTATAAGAAGTTGAACGGAAACACCCAATGTCGTCATTAGTTTACATAGACTTGCCTATTTTTTTCTAAACAGCTAAGTCTATTCTTCAAAGCAAAAGTAATAACAAATAATTCATATGTATCTAACGAAGCAAAACAACATAATATTTTCACTATAAAAAGAGGTACCACCTGTTTATCGTCTATCTGTATTTAGGGTCAAGGTTGTATAACAGGGAAACTTTGACAATACTCCAGCTCGTGACATTCAGATTGGTTGACCGATTGCTATTAAGTATTTATAAGTAATTGTGCAGTTACTTATTCTCTGTTTTGTCAACATTTCTGCTGATCTATCACGATGAACTAGAATGTCATGGAAGTTATATACACGTACATACTCGATATAATGCTATATGCATGTGGTTTTTTCTCTGGCAACTGTGACAAAATAAATTAACATTCAAGTCAAGTTTTAGAACCCACCTGACTTGACACATTACATCGTATAAAACTTTTTACGTAGTACAAAGCAAACACTTCACATAACTTCTTTATGTTATCTGAAACTTACATTATAAGAGCATCTACTGTACCTTTATTACCGGGCCTTAATTGGCTCTTCCAGCTTTATTTAATTTTCATTATTTTTCCTTGTTGGTCTATTTTCATGATTAACCCTTTTTTTATTAGAGTTTTCATATCAGATTTATTTTGCCATAGAAGTTGTCTTCCTTTAGCAACGGTACTACATAATGAAGATCCCATCATGAAATGGTACCAATGATAGTTAAATAAACTTCCCTTTGAGTCTCTCTTGATACACATTGTACTTGGTAGTAGGCTACTTTATTGAGTATCTATAGGTTATCTAAACTGTGACGCACCTCTTCGTCTGGTCTCTCTCTCTATTCTCTATTGGCTTTTAATAGTACGTGTAAACCTTTAACCGGTTCATAAAATTTTAAATAAAATATCAAGTGTTTTCTCTAGTCAACTTTTGCTAGTGCAAAAACTTGCAAACAAATGTTAAACTACTGCAGAGTACATTGTGGTAGATGTGATGTATTTTTACTTATTCTATGTGTACATTCATTGTGTTTCTCTTTTCATTTACCATTTGTATCTACCATAGGTCTTCTGTCACAATGTGACCACTTCACAATTTTCTAGCTAAAACACGAGGTCATAACTCCAAACTAATGTAGAACAATTCTGTAACATGATGACAACTTGTATATACTTGCTAAATATCTCAATCATCTATACTAACCTCTGTGTTGTGTTATACATTGTTTACAGAGTGTTTATTATCAGAATATATGACACTGTGTTAGCAAATGTCGTTCTATTTATTACGGAAAGTAATTTAGTATGTAAAGGTGCGTCAAGCGTAAACATCCTGTTGAGTGAATGCGTTTTACCTGTTGCACAATATGGCTTGGAATAATATTCATAACAAACCAGTTCCAGTTTGTGAATTCAATTTTTCTGTACCAATCAGCTTGAATTGTTTAGCTAAGAGCTCAAATGGCAGTTGGTTTTCTTTCCCTTTTTATGAACTTTGTTATAGGAATGTTTTTTCCTCATCTGATATTATACAAAGTGACAACCGTGACAGGTAGCTGAAGTGTGTGAACAAGGCAGGTGACTAGTCATGGCTGGCATCAAAGCTCTGATAAAATGAATCACATGCTAACTACAACTACAACGCCTCCTGATATCTTATCACTTAATAAATAAAACTCTCTACATTTAGACTCTTTATGTATACAATCCATGTCAATGACTGTCTTATCAGAGCATGCAACACCCATAATGCCGGCTGTTGCCAAAAAATCATGAGAATAATATATTTTATCTCTACCCTTTGTGTCAATAATTTCACCGTATCATGGCGACCAGAAGAAGCACCTTTTAACCCAATTAATGGAGGCATGATAGCAGTCAGGTCTTCGTATTTTACATAAACAGTACATTTTAATCTGGAAGACTTTTTCATGAAATAACCTTTAAGTTGTACTTAATTTGGTAAGGAACCAGACATTACATTGCTGGGTATGAAACAATGTCTTGTAACTTATAATTAATTGTGAACTCCTTGAGATATCTTAAGGTTATCAACAAATTCCTTATGGTTTATTAAACTAAAGGCTATTTTAATACCCAGGAGACTAGTTATTTTCATCAATTAGGAACTACTAGTCATATTCATCAATGTGACTTCATTGCTGCTTCTTATAGCATAGTTATGAATTTTAAAAGAACGTATTTAGTTATGCATTGTAGTTGTTTAAGAAATTTTACCATTTCAACATATACGGATAAAGAGATAATGTTGAAAGAATAAGTATATTTTTTTAAGAACAATAAAATACAAGCAGGATGTATTACAATACAGAGAACAACATCATGCGATCAATTTGACAATGCCTGTCTAGTGGGGCTCCCGCGTGTCCTTATTTACTATAAGCCTGCCCTCTGGTTTGAGGGCTGGCTAGTCATTTCTCTGGTCAATGCTCATTGGCTGGTTGGGCTAAAGCGTAGGTCAGTCGGCATCTTTAGTGTCTGTTTGGGTAGATTCTCAGTCTCGGCTGCCGCACTATTAACCATCTGGGTGGTGACATTGATTGCTTGTCAAATTTGTATCACCTGGAGTCTGTAGGTATGCAGCAAATTGGTCCATCCTCCGCTGAGTAGCAGCCAAATCTAGCCAGAATAAACATACATTCCTCATTATAATTAATATATAAACAAAAGTAATTTTGAAAAACGAGCAAAGATATATCAATGATAAACTTCTATCAATCTGCTAAAAACAGTCTAAAAGTCAATCTGCTGCCATTTTGATTGAACATCATAAGCTTATGCAGTAAATTCTTACATATTACTAAACCATTTAGTTACCACATGAAGTTACCAGGAGTGAACCATGATTGATCAACCACAGCCTTATAGAATCAAACCTTCAGAGTGATACCCCGGCTAGTATAATATACACTATAGTAGGTATTTTAAAGGTTACACTGTCTTCCTGTAGTATGGTTACTTGCTGTGTAGCCTCAACCAATGCTATAAAAGTGAGCATGAGAAACCTTCCGTTACATGTGCCACACTGTTACTGCTTATATTTGTGCTTGGATGTAAATAGATCTGCCTACTCTGACTTTGATCTGCATTGCTAATTACAGAAGCAACAGACTTCTCTCCCTCAGTACTGTACTAACAATGGACTAGTAAAACAATAACATAGAAGTTACCTTTTGCCTGCTGCTCAGTTTTTTCCTGTAGAGCAGAGACTTTCTGCTGGCTATCTCTCTGTAGAGCAAAAAGTTTCTGGTCACTTTCTCTCTGTAGAACGGAAAGTTTCCGGTCGCTTTCTCTCTGTAGAGCGGAAAGTTTCTGGTTGCTTTCTCTCTGTAGAGCGGAAAATTTTTGGTCATTTTTTTCTTGCAGTGTTTTTATCTGTTTCCTCGCATCATCCAATGCTACAATATAATAAAAAGAAACCTGTGAATAGTACATAGAGCCGTACATACACAGGAGGATGTAGAAGTGTAGAAGCAGAGGGGTGTAGAGGCAGAAGGGTGTAGAGACAGATGAGTGTATAGGCTAAGGGGTGTAGAGGCAGTGGGTGTAGAGGCAGAGGGGTGTAGAGGCAGAGGGGTGTAGAAGCAGAGGGGTGTAGAGGCAGGCACAGAAGCAGGAGCCTACTAGCAGAGGCAGGCTGGCCCGGCAGATATGCTCAGCAGAATTCAGACTCGAGCTGCAAGCTTAAAGAATTTTCTTGATCAGCCCAGTTATATGGCAGGCAGATATTTATGCAGGCTGGCTGACAGGGGCGAGCCGGTTGGCAGATAAATTCCATATTAGTGCGATCAAGTCAAACACTCGCCACAAAAACACACAATCGTGGTCGACTTGGAGGCAAAACGAGCGATCATCGTGGATTTCGCAGCATAATGTGTGATTATTTTTCAACTCGGTGAGAGTCAGCAGGTTTCTTGCAGGCAGGGCAATCAATTCATCTATTTGGTGATCAGAACATATAACCATTGTCTACTAGGAGACAAAAGCGAGCAATCGTTGTCAACTTGGTGGCGACACAAATGACCGTGATTGACTCAGCTAAGCGGGCAGGCGAATTGGCTAGCAGGCAAGCACAGTCAAGCAAGCAGTGGACACAGCAAGGTAGACACAAAAATGCAGGAGCCAGTAGATGTGGCCGGTAAGCAGGCGGAATAGCAGGCAGAGAGGCTGGCAAGCAGGCTGCTAAACTTGCCGCTTTTTTTTAGAGATGATAGTTGCAATATTAGTAGCGGTCGAGCTGCTCAGCTAGCCAAAGCTACCTATTTGCTCAAGCTTCTTGAGAAGTGAGACTTAGTGCATACACACACTTGTGCCTTCCTGCAGGCGGGTCACTAGACAATAATTTGATCAACGAGAGTTCGGTATACTGTTTGGTATACCTAAAAATAGCTGTAAAAGTTTTTAGTTGTTGCTGACCAACCCAAACAAGAGACAATATGTGATGCGTAAAAGTGAGGCTTGAATAAAAGCTAATAAGATAATGAAGCTCATTTCACATCTATCAGTCTTACTGGAATTAAGGTTGCACGCATCTGGTAAAATGAAACTTGATGTTGTTTGGTGAAAGATTCTCTAAGCAGCCTCATTATAGACATACATAGGCAAACAGTGAGACACAAGCAGGTGCAGGCAGGTAAAGTGAGGTGAGCATGACCAAGCCGAGTACTCAGTGTGCTATTGACCTGACTGAATATCAGGCAAAATTTGTTTAAAATAGTTGTAAAATCTTGTAGTTATTGCCTGTCAAGCAAAATATGACATGACCTGAAGCGTGGCTTGAATAAAACAAACGCTCATTTTGCATTTACCAGTCTTACTGGAATCAAGGTTACATGCAACTGGTAAAATTAATTTCGATGTTATTTGGTGAGGAATTCTCAAAGCAGCACCAGCACATATGAAATTCTAACAAAACTCAGCAACATACTAGCTGGTCTTGCTAGCATCTGCCATAGAAAACGGAACCAGACATTGATTTAGAGTTTATAAAGTAGGAAATAGTTAACCTAATTTTAATCTTTATATCAAAGATTAGTATTGTTATACATTTAAACCCTGAATAATGAAGCATGAGGCTGCTACAATATGTACTTTAGCCTGTCATCCAATTTACTATTAAGCATGACAAGGATGTATTCATGGTATGTTAAGAAAAATTATTTCATGATCAACATGCGGTGGATAATCTACAGCAGTGTAAAATATGGTTGTAATACTTTTTACTTTCCTTTAAAAATTGCTGCATAGATTATTATTGATTATTATTATTATTATTGTTATTCATAAATAGGAGTGTAATGTTTTACCTCCAACCTCAGCTTGAAGGAATAACTCTCTAGTCTACCACTACAACCAATAATCATAGTATCATTACTATTGTGTTAAATTCTTCACATCTCAGACATTTCAAAATACAGAAATATTAACAGACAGAATAGTGTGGACATACCTGCCAACTCTCCTGCATTGGGCATGAGACTCTCGCAATTGCCCTATGCCTCACGCATCTCACGCCCGTGTCACGCAATAACCCCTTTTACCCAAGCAAACCTGTTTTTTGCCTCAATCTTCAAGTAGTAATCCTATACTTACTATTAATAAGCCACTATGTATAAACCTATTTGTGACATTCTCATCTATCAATAACCTCTACGACATGTGGTTCCATTATATAGAGTTATCGGTATTATATTTCGCTGTGGTGTTTTTAAACGCTATGAAAATTTACCCCACTTATCAAATCTTTGTGTTTTCATTGCCCCCAAAATAGACTGTCACTCTTTTCCCCACTCCAGGGTTGGCAGGTCTGAGTGTGAAAAACGGGAGCCAAGCTACTGAGTCTGCCACAAGGAGTTGATATTTAAAGAGCTGATAACATCACTTCAATCCTACCAGTTTTGAATATTATTTTAAATGCTCAGACTATAAACTGTTCAACTGGAGGCTGGAGACAAGTAGCACTCTGTCTATACAAGACTTAGTAAGTTTACAAGAGAATAGAGATGCAATTCTTCAAAGTATGTCCCAGGGTTCAACAGTAAATGTATACAATGAATGAATTGCTAGCATTTAGTTTAGATTTTCAGTAGAAAGTTGCTGAGACTTGAGAAAGGTTTACCAGTAGAACAGTTCAAGTGAGTAGCTGGTGTCACACTGTATAACAATCCTACCTTTTACTACTGGCTCCAGTGGCCATCTCTTTAACAGCTCTGAGGATTCCTTATTCTTCCAATACTGAGCTTCTTCCAATGGAGTCCTGTTGGCACTATTATTTATGTTGAGGAGTGAAGAGATAGTCACTAGAGACATGGATCTTAACATGACCTTCAGAGCAGCTGTCTCTCCACTGTATGCTGCCCTGTGTAGCGGAGTGTCGAGGTTGTTATTCTGTATGTTTAATAGGGAGTCTCTCTGTAGTGAGGAGAAGCTGTAGAGGAGGGACTCTAAACACTTGCTACTTCCATACAGTGCAGCCACTCCAATAGCTGTGTTACCATATGTATTCTTCTCAGCAACAAATTCGTACTTCCTCTCATCACTCACTGTATCTATCAGCAACTCTACAAACTCACTGTCTTCAATCCATACAGCAATGTGTAGTACTGTAGATCCATCCTTACACTTCATCCAGAGCAACTCGTCTGCTGTTCTTCTGATTGGTGAGAGAAGCAAATGACAGATTTCTGTGTGGCCTTTCTCTGCAGCTACTATTATAGCTGTGTATGAGTCATCCCTGATAGTAATCAGTAGCTTTAGTAGCTCAGAAGGTTGGACTGTCTCTAAAGCTGTCCTCAATGCACTCATCTCTATCTCTCTATTTCTAACATAATCCTTCAGCAATCCTTCCATGTTTAACTGTAAAATACATGTATGCACTGCACTCTATGAGCTGCTGCATACAGCGAAATATGACAGGGAAATAAGTACAAAATGTGACTCAACTGCTGACTTGGAAAGCTGCCAACCATAACAGAGAGGCTGCAGGTGAATCCTGGATATTTACAGAGTATATAAATAAGGCCAGGGATGTCAGACTCTGGCAGAGCTGAGAAACATGAAATATCTGCAGTAGGAAGTATTTGCTGGTCTCATTATGACAGAGAAATGAGACCAGAGCCTCCTGACTTTAACTTAACCTCACTACACGACAGACTCGATGAGTCTCTTCAGGGTAGAGAGTGATAGTCTCAGGAGGTCAGAGTTATATTATAATCACACTGACTCAGTGTCTCTCATCAACTCTATTATTCCTAGTAAGTACAGTATCAGCAGATGCTAATACAATATATAAGTTACACTTACCTGTTGCTATTGTTTGTCATTTGCTCTGACTACTACAGGCTTATTTATAGCTTGTAGCTGGTTATAATAATGTTATCGGTCTTCTGATTGGCTGAGCTGAAAAAAAGTTATTCAAACAGTGATTCATTATAAATTTATAAGATATTGAATAAAGGAACAGGAGCTAATTGTTACTGCAGCTTCATGATTGGCTGGTTCTACAGCCTTGTAATTGGCTGGTTTCACTTGCTGTTTATTATTTAAAATGAAGTTTATCTGCTTATATTCATATAATAAAATAACCAACATTATGTTACTTTTACTAGAAACAGCATGGCCTTGGGCACTATAAATATTTACGTTGTTATCACTGTTATCATGAAGGTACTAAGTACAATGTTTTATATTACATTTTAGTAATAATCAATCAAAAACAGTTAATAGTTAATGAAAACATTTAAAGACTTAAGTAACTACATGTATGTTAAATATCCCAGCATATCAGCCACTCACACTGACCTAGCAACAAGAGTGCATAACTTATAGACACTTGCTAGCCAATGTCACTCAAAGTACGCTAGCTAGAGGCAGGCACTAGTCAAGGTCTACTAATTAAGGTTAGTGCTTCTAAGAAAAGTTCCCAAATACCAAACACTTAGTTTAAGGGCAAATAATAAACAGCATTGAAGTCAAGGATCCTTGAAAGCTTGTTAAACTTTTCAAAGACGCATTAAGTCTTGCTTGGAATAAGAATTTGTCTGCCTATTGCAAAATGTGGCCATAGTTGTCATAAGGTACGCCTGCTTAAATCAATAAAATTAAATATTTTATCTTTGGTCAGTCAGTCAATCATGTGACAAGGCAAGCTAACAGTAAGTGAACACTATTTAAGTATTGTTACAACTTTTCTAAAGACAAAGTTTGGTACTAGAAGCTGCAATAAAAAGCAGTTGATAAATTCTTTTCAATTTGTTTTAACTCACCGTAAACCTATAAATGGACGCTACCTCTATTTGAACATCACTTTGACATTCTTTTAACTTTAAAAACCCATAATAGCAAGTGACCAGTAGAAAAATGTTCTCAAAATTGTACTAATAATGACTCTGTTCCATTAATAAAAAATAATTATAATTAACTTTGAAAGCAACACCGTATAAATAATTATTAACTGTATCAGACTAATAGTAGTTTCTTTGTTTGACGCGGTCTTGATACTTTGATTTACATAAAAAACGGTTTAAATTTAAGATGGTATGAGAGCAACTAGTTTTCATCTAAAAGTTGTGCTTAGCAATGCCGCTATAGGTTTATCATTTGCGCAAAAGGCAACACGTAGGTGGTTTGCTCTGCTCAAAAGATTGTTTGGACGCTAATATCGTTTAGTTCAGCAGTGCAAAGGAAGAGTTGAGCTCAGAAAACATGGAAGGTATTGAATAGCCAGAAGATGTTTGTTCTATCAAATGCAACAATCAGAACGCAATTGACAAAGCTAGCAAGGAAATATTCAGTTTCAAAAACCTTAATTCTTGTTTCTGCAGGTAGTATAAGTATGGTTTGTTTATGTCACTTGTTCATGAATGTATACATTTGTAACATCTGATAAATTATTACCATAGAGCTTCTAAAATTTCAGATTTATAGCATATTATTTAATAGCATCCTTCTGGTCATCCTAACACGGCTTGCAATGGATCGACCCTCATAACTCCTCTTCTATTGCATGTAAATGTCAGTTTTGACTGCAAACTGTAGCAAACATATCAATGAATGCAATGAGCTTTTATGCAACATTGTTAAATGTAGTATAACATAAAAATATACCTGTAAACTTGGTACAAAATAAAAAAACTCAAAGCACTAACAAATTGCAAGGCAGGGCAACAGAATCACATGCTATACGTATCATCGCGGGTTAATTGCAAAAAATAGATATCAACTGGTAGAGATATTGCTTGGCTTCCCATGCTTGTTATTTAGAGATCCTTGACAAGTTAGCAGATTTATTGCATTCAAAAGGGATAATGACATTAAAGGTTAAGACATTGGCTTCGCATGTAAAAGGGTCAAACTTATTTTGCAAAATTCAGATGGGCTATTTGCAAAATACAACACCACCCTCTATTTGATCGCCTTTATAAGGGAAAGGTTAAAAAATAGAATGAAATTTCATTGAAATAGAGGTTTCACGGTAATTTTAGTAGTAAACATTTCTAAATTATAAACTGAATATCCTTAACATAACTTACGCTGTCATTAAGCCAAGGTTTTAGGCAGATTACATAGTTTCATACGAGCAAAGTACAGAATAATCCTCATGTATAGTGAGCGTACATTGTCCACCTTTGGTTGGGCGTATGCAATCCTCAGATAGTTATCAAAGAGTAATAAAATTCTTGATGATATCAAACCTTTTATTACGTTGACCTAAAATTGTAAAAGAAGATAGAACTGTCCTGGAAGACTTAGCATGATTGTTACTCGCCATGATGCGCCTTAGATAAGAATTCCATATAAACACACAAAATCGCTAATAAATAATACAGATGTGATACAGGACGGAATTAAAACGTGTGATACCACTTCTCTATATATTTAGAAAAACCGAAACAGAGTTATGAACAAAGTCTTATTAATAAATTACAGTTAGTTATAAGAATACTGATAGCTATATTCAGTATAGCTGATCAGCTATACTAAGCTGATAGTTATAAGAATACTGTAAACTTTACTATTATTACTATCACAACTACTATTATTACTTATTACTATGTCTTACTGAGAGTCTCACCATATGTAATTGAAATATTTTATTTGTACACACAAGTTTGTAAAAAATTATAATATACTATCTATACATAAAAATAGCTCTATATAAATATCTCTAAAAATCCTTAAAAAACATCTATATATAGAAATATATCTATTTAAAGATATATATACTAGCTGCAGATATATATATGTATATATATATATAAATATATATATATATATATATATATATATATATATATATATATATATATACTAGCTGCATTACCCGCCTACAGGAACAGATTCACGTGCAGCATAAGGTTTATTGAGAGTTGTCCTTTATACTGTAAAACAACTCCAAATATGCAGTCTACTGAAAGTGTTGCCCTGATTTATTATTATGTAAAATGTCTACTGGAATTGTTGCCCTGAATATACAAATGTACATGTCAATAATGTTGGGGAGAACAATGGAAATCTGCAATGTGTTTTACAGCTAGATGCGTGTAAAATCTAGTAAATATTTTAGATTTATGTGTCATTTATGTGATTCATGCATCCGTTCATACCCGTCTATATTTGCAGTTGACGATCGCGAACTTCTGTTGCTGAGCCTCCGCTTTGGCTTACCAGTCTTTACTTGCCAAGCAGTTGACCATTGCGCTCTTCCAATTGCAATCAATCGCTTCGCACTCGCAATCAATCGGCCCGCACCCGCATCACAATCAATCGCCTCGCAACCAATCGCCTCGCACTCGCAATCAATCACTTCGCAATCAATCGCCTAGCGCTCAATCAATTCGCAATCAATCGCCTCGCACTCGCCAAATCATTCATCCAAAAAGTGACGCCTTGATACTCTCGCTGCACTCGAAGCAAAAAAAGTCTCCCGCGCATCCCCGAGTGTCGCCATTAGAGATGCCCCGATTCTAAATTCACCAGCCGATTCAGATACCGATCCGATATACCGATCCTAATTGAAAAATAATCCGATTCAGATACCGATTCAGATCTTTTGTATTGCATAGATAGTAGCTCATTTTATTATGCAAATACAAACATAATGCAAAGAAAACATGAATATTATTGTATTTATTTGCTTGCATTTATGGAAAAAAATATATACATATTCACATACTGACATACCGTGCATGTAGTAACAAAACAGTCCATGTTTCTTGTAATTTGTAAATAAAGGTAATTACTGTTAGTGGTACAATTCTATCTGTGATAACGAAGTCCCTCTTCTATTGGTGAATGAACTGCTGTGTCTGTACAAGTTTAGAGCAAATCAATGTTTCTTTTAAAAACCGTTAGTGATTCAATTATCTCAGTAAGACGTCACTTTTCTTCCATCATTATCAATGTAGCCGAGCGTACTGAAGGGGGATTCCCTTGCAACAGATGTTGGAGGACAGGCTACATACCGATACGCCACTGGGGTTACCGTTTTTTGTACAATACAAACGATCCATTGTATCGTCAGGATCAAGAGAGTGATGGATAACTTTATGCGTCGACTGTTTAAATTACTTTCGTAATGCTAGTAAATAGAAATATTACACTGCGTTCTTGTTTCCCACTTTTGTTATCTTGTTCGTGATTGCTTGCAATAAAACCTATCGCTGTAATTGGGAAATACCACACTTTTTGTTTACGTTCTGGCTAAAAAGTTTCCTTCGCTGTGTTGATCAGGCTATAGACATGAAATAAATTGTGTGGCAGGCCTGAAATTCATTAAGTAAAAGTAAGAAGCTTACAGCTGATGATTTTTTATTAGTATAGCAGGCTAAAATACAGTTTTCTGCTAAATGGTTGATCTGTAAAAAGTATCGGAAGGTTCAGATTTTTTAAGAAAAGATCGGCCGATACCGATTCAGATACTTGACACTCATATCGGCACCGATACCGATTCCGATACCAAAATCGGGGCAACTCTAGTCGCCATGGCGCAAAACCGCTAGCTGCATTACCCGTCCACGGAAACAGATTCATGTACAGCAAGAGGTTTCTCGAGAGTTGTCTTTCATACTGTAAAACAACTTCAAATATGCAGTTTACTGAAAATTTTTGCCTTGATCACACTATGCATACACATATACAGTCATATATGTCAATAATGTTGGGGAAAACAATGTAAATCTACAATAAATTTTACAGCTAGTCTACAATGCATCAGTCTCAAACCACTCAAATCGGAGAGGCCCTATTTGTGTACAGAGAACTGATAATTAAGTTGACATTGCTAGGCACACTGAAGTTCTTCAAACTGGCAGTATTGAAAAGCTTTGCATCGTTTAAAAAATTGTGCAAAATATTTTGCTATCACCAGCATTTATTGAATGGAGACTTCTACATGTTTAAAACACTAATCATAGCTCACCAGTTTTTCGTCTAAAGCCTGTGTTTTGACATGGTATATACAAACAGTAATGAAGTTGTGTCGATCAAATTTATATGTATAACAGCACAGACAGTATGATGTCAAGGCAGATACAGCATTAGCGCCTTATAATAATAAAACAGCGCCGACATGATAGCCCTTGTATGAGATACAATAAGGAAAACAAATGTATGAAAATATATATACACGTATTATACTGAAAAATATGTTAGAAAATGTTGCATGTGGTATAGCAGAACATAAAGAACATATCATGACATAACAATAACACAATGCTAGTTCAATGCAACACTTGCGGATAGACAGCAATTTTTTTTTCTGTCGTGTGTATGAACAAACAGTTTTTGGCTTTTGCTTACTTTTGAGCAGGCAACGTACAGCTGGTCAAGGCTAAAGCAGGGTGGCAGTAAGTCGATATCAGCTGCTCTCTTTCTTTTCATCACCGCCTATCGCAAACTATCGCAACCCTCGGAGTACTCGGGCAAGTTCTGTAGTAGCTGTAGTTCTGTGTACTCGTAGCTGAGAAAAAGTAAAAGTAACTTGGCTGCGGAAGGAAACGAACATGTTAGTATCACAAACAGTGGCAAATCCAACGTTTTTAACCCTTTCACTGAAGTAGACTCATTTATGCGTTTTCTATGGTCGACCGCGTTGACACATTTTTGCGATTTTACCAGCAATTGCTAGTAACTGAAATTTCTTATTCGTTGATAAAATAACCAATGATCTTTAGGACTTTTATGGTAGTGACAGTGTTGTCTTAAGATTTCTTTATAAAATTAGCCTAAATTTTAATTTTAAATCTTTGTTTGAGAATTTCCAACTTGAAAAAAAAGATTTTCTGTGCAAGTTCCTTAAATGCGTCGAGTTAGAAAACAAATAACTACTTATGTTGATGACATTATAGTCGATTCAGATAATTGTATTTACACAGATAATTAAAATAGCAATAGCAGCACTGACTCTGATGGAGGGGAAAGTAATGGTTTTGTAAGATAAGGGATATTGTAGAGGATCGTTTAAGCTTTGTAGCTTCACATCGCTTTATCAATGCACAAAGTATAGATACAGGGAATTGTTTGCATAGAAGTGCTTGTTAACCTGTTGGCAAAAAGAAATATATAACCAAAACAAGCGTTCTAGATAGAGTTTGAAATTGAAAAAAGTATTGTATACATATGAAGCAATATCGGGAAAATGGCTGACAGTAGGCTGATAGCTAAACTTGTACACGGACGCAAGTGAAAGGGTTATGTATTGAAAGTGTGGCAATTCATATACAATAAAACATTGAATAAGAAGCGCTTACCTTTTTGATGTGGATTTTTGTAGGTGAGAACTGCACTTTTTTCCAGTAGCCGCAAGAAAAAAACGTTTATGTGACCTTCTTGGTACACATTGGCAGTACATACTAATTGCATGTAAATAAATACTCATTTACTTATTTAATTTAATGAGTAATACATTTTTATAGCTGTATAGACATCTTTGTATAGGCCACAGAACTCAGGACGGTGTTTTTTAACACAGAAAAAACTTTGCTTTTTAAAACAGAACAGTGTCGTTGGGCCCTGTAAAAAGGCGTGTTAACCAAAACTTTCGGTTAATGCGCCCTAGCGGTGAAAAAAAAAACAGAATCGCCGCACCTTTATATGAGCCGCTTAGCTCAAATCATCACACAAAAGTAGCGGCTAATAGTCTGAAATTACGATATTTACTACATACTCATATTAATTCAGTTGGCTTCATACGACCGTATAGAAAAAGAAAGACTGCTCTAAAATTTATTTACTGTTACTCTCATATCAATGCAGTTCACTTCGTGCGAGCGAAATTCGTACGACAAAAAAGGAAAGACGGCTCTATAGGGCAGACACATACATACACACACAGATACACAGACAACGATTGCCATTTATATAGTAGATATTCTGCATATATATATATATATATATATATATATATCTACATATGAATATATAAAATATAATCATGTTTGCTGCAGCGATATCGAGGAGTTGTTGTTGATGAAAGGGTCTAGTTTAGTGGTTGCTTCTCTGCCAAAATTCCTGCCTTGGTGAAACCATTCCGTATGATATCCTTCTGTGATAGTAACAAAAAGTGCCTATAGACGATTCACACAGCTGCTGGGCATGCACCTCTCCAAGCTTCGTTATGTTTTTTATTAGTTATACAATCTTCTCATAATGCTGGCCGACCTCCCTGACTTCTACTGTGTACCTGTGAATCAAAAAGTTTTGCTTAGATAAACATTCTGCCATTTTATGAACAGTAAACACACAAAAAAATATTAACAATTGTAAATGAAGTACAAAAACTATAGCTGAAGTATTGAATGAAAGTGATCAATTTTGAAACAAGAGAATGAACTATTGCAGTTAACTATGGAAAAGCAAATCTGAACTGCAAATCAAATACATACCATAATGTTCAGATCAGAATCATTATCGTCATCAACTTTGGTATTAGAGGTTGATGGAGTTGATTTCATTGTAAAAAAATTGTAGGAGAGAGTTTTGCGATGATGATGCCATGCCGAATAACTTGTGATAACCTTGAATAGTTTTGTGAAGAAGTGTGATGCATTGGCAATGTGGTTAACTCAAAGCCCCGGCGATGATTTAAAAAAAGTTTGGAGCTCAGCTACGTTTAGTGTCTCTGCCTAGCGGCTAGTTTCTAATTTGAGGCATTAGTTTTTCTCCCTTGCGTTTAAAAATACAACTAATTGTTCGCGGAACTTAATAATTTGGAAATCGGCTGTTCGCGAAATCGCGAATTATTAAATTAATTTAATATTTTCATCCTGTAGGGTAATAGATCATTTCCCAATCATTAAAGCGAGGTGCATATGGAAACCTTAACATCAAATTTATGGACATGTGCAGGTCTATGTGACCAATTATCAAGTATCCCTAACCTATGATAGTTATTGTTGCACCATTGTTTCCATTCCATCTGTTAGTTAATGAGGCTGAACAGTGAGAATATTTGAACATTGAAAAGTACATAATTCTTGAATGTAAAGAACAGTGGAATAACAAGAACTTTTTGATGCCAGCTGTCATATTGGAGATTGTAATCAACTGAAGGGACAGATTAAACTTGAACTTTGAGCATTTTATAGAAATACATGTACACTGTTACAGTGGTAGTCAGCGTGAACTTGGTCATCAGCTCATTGTTTGCTCTCATTTTAAAATATGCCTAGCAGCACCAACCAGCAGCAATGAGAATGTAAACATCGGGTGCAGATGTATGTTGATGCTTCAAATAAATGAAACGCAAAAAGTTGAAATTTGAAAATAGGAGTACAAACACAAATAAGATGACATGCTATTTCTGTTATGTGACTTATCATCACAGCCATGGACTATTGTGTTGATAGTCTAAAAGTAGAATAGGGTAAACTAACTAAATAGATGATAAAGAGAAGACAACTGAATAATAGAAATCAATGGAAATCTGAGACTAGAAAATAAAATGATATGTTTCTCCTTTTATCTCATCAGACTTTAAGAGCATGAAAACTTACAGTCAAGAATAAACCTGATGAGGGGTGAAGAATGAGACAGCAAAACCACAACTACTGAAAAAACACAATATGGTTTGACAAGTGTTTTGACAACTCCCAAAACATCCAGCTCAACTTGAGGTTTCAACATAATCATTTTGATATTGTAGAATGCATGCAATTAATGATTATAGCTTGGCTGGTTGTGACTGCGTGTACACCGCAAATAGCTTAAAGATGTAGTTGCGTCAAAAATGAAATTAGGACCCATAAAAGGCTAAAACATCAGCTACAATTTGATGCCATTTTTGTCTTTGTAGACCAACCCTGTCCAGAGATATATGCGTTTGAATGAGGCCCTCTTTTAAAAAGCTCATGTTCCAGCGGGTGACTATTTCGTGACGTCACAAGCAAGGTATCTGAAACGAAACCACGAGCAATAAATATGAGGTCGATTCGTTAGCCAATCATGCGTGCGAAATTTTTATATAGGCCGTAATAAATGTTATCACTCGTAAAACGCGTTGTCTGTGATCTCGAAGATTCTCATCGTTAGAGAATTCATTCTCATCGTTATTGATTCAACGCGTTTCAACAATTACTAAGTTATACATAGTTTTAAAATGGCTTCAAGTTCGAGCGACCGCTACTCAGAGTTATCTGAGCAACTTTTAGTAAAAGATTAAAGTAGACAGCCTATGGCCAAAGCTGACAGGCGTCAGCAGCGTTTTGCTGCAGAAGAAGACAGAATGGAGGTAAATTAACTTAGAGTCTTCTATACTTTAGTAAATGTAATATTTTTTATAGTCATAAATACATATACTAATTAATAAAATGATAATTCTTTGCTATCTCCAATTATCGTTTCATAGCTTATCTGCCGTTTTACCTAGCTATAGTATTTTTTTCGAATTTTCTTTGGTAAATTAGAGTCATGATTACAAATTATTTTCACTCGTAGGAAGTGGGTAAAATCGATTGATCATTGCAAATCTTTAGTTTCCAGAACCAAAGCTTCGAATCGTTGGCTTGGCGTACTTGTGCCTTTATTAAATGTTTATTCGTTTTTAAAATTACACTCGCAATCTATTTAACTCCCAATTTGGAAGCTGTCAATAGATACGCTTTAGAATGACATATCTATGAATGACATATTTATTGCATCTACTTTGTTTACATTTACTTATTTTACTGATTACAGAATGTTTATGTCGTCCCACCAGCTGAAGAAGCTTTGTCAGTGTGGAAACTGCCATAAAGGAGAAAGCGAGACTTGAATGCGTGCTGGATGATGTTTTGTTTGAGTTTGTTGCAGTAGATGAATTTGTCTTATTGTATCAGCTAATACTATGTGAGTGGCCACGACTTGATGAATATTTTTAATAAAAGCTTTATGCCGAGATGAAAATATTTTTGCTTGTAAAAATTATATAATAAAATAATATTGTTGAAGATAATGCAAAACATGATTTGCAGAATATTGTAGTGAATCGGATATGGTACATGGGTGTCCGCAGAACTGGAGAATGTGAGTTCAAATCCAGTTTGCAGCAGACTTCTCATCCTTAAAACTCTATCCCTGTCTATATTCTTTTCAAAGAGGTGGCTTGCTTATTTCAATTATTTAGTATTCGGTAAGAATACTAGTAAAAAACTAGTACGTAGGCAATAGGTAATAGGGGACATAATGCGGGCGGGGCTTATGGGAGGCTGTATATCGTTTATATGGGTAGCTGCAGAACTGTGCTGATACAAAGACCGCGTTCTACATAAAGTGACTTGACAGAATTACCGTAGACCGGTAGAATTGGTAGTCGGTACCCAAATGTTTACACAACATTTGGAGAAAGTGAGTAGAACAAATTTTCAATTTTCGTTATTTGAGGCCTTTTAAACATTCATAATAATGCATCTGTAGCAGGATTTAAAATTTTATTCTAGTCAACATGAGCAAATACAAAATAAGATATATGCCAATAGAGCCGCGTAAGACTAGACTTTTATCGCAAATAGCCGATGTGAATACGAGAGATAGAGACAGGTTGCCAAACGCGTGACATCATTTTTGGCGAGGCTGGGAACGTTTTTGTGGCCTGAGCGTTTTTACGGCGATCAGATTTTTTCGGTTTTAATCTTCAAATATCTTGGCAATGCGATCGCGTAACACAACAAACAACATATCAACTGATAGAGAAAAAAAATGCTTTCTTTTAAGATCAACTTAAATTTTGACGCAACTACATCTTTAAGGTAAGCTTTAGTTTATTGAAATGATGTCATTTCAATAAATAGAGAGTGGCAAAGGCACCGCCTGAAATGGAAACTAGCGTTTGGGTGTTGTGAATGGTTTGGAAACTAACATAACTGACTCATTCACAGCAGATTCAGGAGTATATTGATGACCTCATAATGGTAGAGCAAGCTGAAGGACTTGGATGAAATGTGCCTGATAACAGTTCAGCAAGAGTGTATACTATATATATATAAATCTCTAAGTTTGTCGTCAGCCCAGTTATTTGAAATATCCAATTTATTGGAATGATGTCATTCCAATAAATTGGGAGTGGCAACAGTACCAACTAAAATGAAAGCTAGTGTTTGGGTGTTGTGAATGTGTCGGAAACTAACATAACTGATTCATTCATAGATTCAGGAATACAGTATATTGATTACCTTAATCACCTTATGATAGTAAAAATCTCAAATTTTGTTGTCAGTCCAGTTATAGCGATTAAAATTTAGGAATAAAAAATCTGCCTCACAGATGATTTGATGCCATAATCTCTTTGCCGGCAGACGAGCAGTCTAATCTACTACATTATGATAGCGAAGCTTTCAATGATTACTAGCATTTTCATTGCATTGGTTAAAATAATCAAGCTTGAAGTTCATGGGGTCAATAACTAAACTGTTGATTATAGTTACGCAAGATTTAACTATTATTAAGCCGTCTGCAAATACATTGTTTTAGTAAAGTTTACCTTTGCTGGCCTTCCAGGTAAGTTACTCAAACACATTGCGTAATTGTTTTATTACCCATGCACCGCCGCCGGGCATCTGGCTAAAATATATAAATGTGGGAGTCTGTATGTCTAGTCACAGATATAAGATTTAAGGACAAAAATTCCACTTCACAGATAATTGAATCTTGGCACTTTTAGTTTTCGAGGCCATGAGCTTACCCATTAGACTATGCCTTCAACTGAGTATAGCTAATCAATATTAGTGAAGATATTCATTACATGGGTTATAATATGCATAACAACATTGCATCTCATGCTGGGCTCTCAGCCTCACCAGATGAATGCATGGTGTAGCAGGAGTAACAAAAGCAACTTATAAACAGTTGTAGGCAGTATAGTGCAAAGGTAATGCAGTAGGTAACATAATGAAGGCAGTGTAATGTCAACTGTAATGCAAGGTAATGGTAATGTAAAGGGCATTCACCTAGTAGTATATATAGGAATTTAATATGTTATACAAAGGCTACAATTTAGATACCAAAAAGTTCTCACATGTCAGGCATTGTCTCACCATGATGATGTTCCTTTTGGCCATTTTAAAGGAAGATTGAAAACTGACCAGAGTATAAGCCTATATGAATATATCACATTTTTACAAAACAAATCAAGAGTACAATGAGTGATGATGATAGTGAAATGGGAAGGTGAAAGGTGATGACATTTTAGAATATTTTGAATCTTTCATTTATTCTTTACAATTTGAAGGTTTAATGGTTACAATTAGTCTGTTTCTGCTTACAGGTACAAAATATGTGTGACAAAATTGATTTATTTATCCTACCATTATATGATTTGACATGCATATAATGCCAACAATGAATTTTGTGGAACTTCAGCCGAGGTATATACTTTATATTTTTAGATTATGATACTACATTCAATATGAACTAATTTAGTAATTAGAGGTACCGCTGTATATGATATACTTTTGTGATACTTATATGATAATAATTTTAAATACTCCTTAAAGGTTGACTTCCAACAAAAATCACATTACAGTTACTTGGTATCAAAAGATTCACCATGTCTTACTCTGCTGTTTTGTAGGTGCAAAATATGTGGAAATGCGATTACAAGCTCTTAGAAGCTTAAAAACTAACAGTTAATTGCCGCCATCACGAGACTGCCGTAGAGTAGAATCCATTTCCAAAACGGCTGAAATGGAACGTATTTGAACAAGATGGCTTCTGTTCACACTTTTATGCAACCTCATTCGTCGAAACATTTTCACAAATATGCTTCACACACTTGATAAAACCATTTATATTGTCCTTACGCATATATTTTACCATAATCGTAAAGCTGTCATCTGAGCACCAATATCTCAAAACCTACATTAAAATTTTGTTAAATTTTTTATGGCGGTGATTAACTGTTCAATTTTGGGCTTTTAAGAGCTAGTAATCAAATTTCCACATAGTTTGCACCTATAACACAGCAGAGTAAGACATGGTGAATATTTTGATATCAAATACCTGTAATGTGAATTTTGTTGCAAGTAAACCCTTAACATTAACGCTTCCATCAGCTATTCAAGTTTTTGCATTAATTCAGTTTGATTAATCATCATGTCTTTCTTTTTAGTTTACAATAACAATAAGATAAATATTTTATAATTTATTATTGCTTTTAAACTATTAAAATTAAAATTTAGCTATTAAATTAAAGAACTTTGCTCACATCTTATTACAGAAGAGAAAGCACAAGAAAGCTGTTATGAAAATACTAATTATTTTTATAACAGGAAGTGGTGAGAAGAAAGAGAGAAGGGACTACTACAAAAATTGCACCATCATATTGACTTTTCCAACAGTACACATCTTTTTAAAAAGTCATAGCAGACCTAAACTGAAGCCTACTGTAGCCTGTAGTATATCGAAATTCGACTTACAGTGGCTACTGTAAACTATTACGGAAAGAAGTTTTAACCCCTCCACTGGGCTGGTTACAAACACATGAAGCATCAATGCCTTAATGATTGCATTTGCCCAAACACAATTGCTCCCATTCAACAGCAAGGTTAAAAGGTTAAATAGTATGTTCATCGTGAACGTATTCTTTCACTGCAGCCGCTACATCTGTATATCAAATTTTGGATTTTAGGTCACTTACTCCCTGGCCAATTACCCCCTGGCTATATACCCCCCCAGTCATTTACTCCATAGTCACATATCCCCTAGACTGTGTACCCCCCAGGTCAAGTACCCCCTCATAACACATAATACAGTTCAACTCAAATCAGTTAATCCATGTATCCTCGGGTAAATGACCGGGGGTATATGACCAGGGGGTAAGTGGCCAGGGGGTAAGTGACCTGATACCCAAATTTTGGTATATGAAGAATTGCAATGGACTTCCATTTCTGCCAGACATCGATTTTTAAAAGTTGTGTATTACTGGATGCCTTCATGGCTAAGCCTTCCTGGTTCTAGGTTATTTGATGTCTAGTTTCTGTTGAGTGTAATCGAAGAGATGTTGTGATGTTTGAACTACAGACTTCTCTCTTGCTTCTCATCAGCACCATTCACAATGCATGTATTGCTAGCGATATGAGTCATTTTTAATTTCTTTTCTCTCATGCACCATCTATGCTCATGAAACGATGGACGCTACTTGTGATACTACTATACACATTTTCCATATTATAAAAACTTAGAAGCATCAAGTACTCGTGCAAACAAGTAAAACGTTTGCACCAGTTCAACAGTTTCAAATGTAGATATTTATGCAAAACCTTATGTAGTGGAACTAGGCTGGCTTTACTCTAAGTATTGTCTTCCTTGCTTATATTGTGCTACATGTTTTTGTCCATGACATCGGTGGTCATTCTTGGCGCAAGTTAACACTAATAAACTTCGAGTGAAACTAGAATTCTTTAAGTATACATTTAGCCACTGAATTTCCAAACGCAATAAAACTACAGCGAACACATCAAAATAAATTCTTATTAGAAACAGTTCTCTTTAATTACCAAGATATTATGTTCTCACACTCTTTCGGGCTCGCCGAGTGGTGGAAATCCAAATATAATGAGGACGATAATAAGAGATCTGACAAACTTACTTTGACATGATAGCAAAAAATAGCGCCAATATAGTATAACACTGCAGGTAAAGTACATTGTTGAACATTCACAATTATTGAAAACTGGTTACAAGATTGATCTAACACATACATGTACAGTCTCACAGACAATATGTATAGATTCTTCTTGAGACACATGGCTTGCAAGAAGCCAGCTATCATTGCGGTGAAACAGCGTAAAACCCAATAATAAAACATAATGCGTTCGCGATGACGTCCCCTTAGTTCGATAGATTAGCCTAACGTGTCGTGTCATACCATTGCAAAATCAAAATTGTTATATACTTAGGAAACTTTTACACAGAACTACAGTTATAATTGCTTGCAGCTGTGTTTATTATGGTGGCTGATTGCGGCCATTTGAAACCGTGGCTTGGTGTCCCGAGATTCGTGACCCGAGATTACGAAAACCTCACCCGAGGTTTTCATAATCTCGAGGTCACGAACCCACGGTTTTTAAGAAAAAGCAACGTCGGGTAGACGTCGACTAGACACCGGGCTGTACGGCTTGCCCTTGTTTTCTCGCCCTCATTTTGTTAAATAATATACTATTGGTAACGTAAAACTACTCAATGACCAATATCATGTGTTGTTTAATATTAGTATTTCCTGTCTGGAAACGTGGTATATATGGCTGTCAGAAATTGTGACTTTACTAGAAAAATTACAATGGAAAAATTAATAGAAAAAATGCATTAATAGAAAAACTACAATTACTTGGTACATGTGGGTGGGTAGTAAATAGACATAAAAATGTACACTAAATAAAAGGTCCCTTCATACTTTACATTTTCATTGTTATTATTATTATTTATTGATAATATAATATGACAGAATAGTTTGATATAATATAGTTTTGGTCTGGTATTAGTTGGCTGAAGTTATGAAAAGTTTTTCTAGGACAGCCAGCTACCCACAGACCGACTGCTAAATTATGGAAATTAAACTTGTGTGGCTTTTGTATGCCTTTTTTCTAATCTTCTTACTTAGATTAGAAGAATAAATCAGTCTGTACAGCTAGCTATAACTAATTGGATTGGTTGACTTGTGTTGAATTGTGGTCAGATCTCGGTTACATTTCACTTACAATTATTTCACTTACAACACTGTTGATACTGTTGCAAAGTTATCTAATGCTATATAAGTTTTTGGGCCATTAGCTCATGCTTTACTTAATGATTTGCTGTGCATATGGGTTAGTTGTAAGCAAATTAATTTTATTTAGCTTCACAACATTTGTACAGAATGCAAAACTTACATGTAGATGATTAAATGCATTCTATAGAGATTACGCTGTCAGATAAACAACCAAGGTTACTATCTTGAGGGATTAAAATTAGCGAATGGCAGTTATGTCAATATAATAGATTTCTGTTAAATCATCTTGACACACATTTGTTATTGTAGTATGGCTAGCATGGAGGTTATCCTGAGGAGTTTGGATCTGCTTCAGTATTTACAATTATATGAAGAGCAGAAGGTTTGCCCGGTGTTAATTTGGAATTCTATTGTACAATTTTTAGCTGTATATGCCTAGTTATCGTATGAAATAATTCAGATATGTGGTTGTTTTCTTAAGGGTTCTCTCAGCTCCTACCAGTGGTGTATCCATTTGTAAAGTGAGTTTATGTCACTTGTTCATGTATATATATTTGTATCATTTGATAGATTATTATTGTATAACTTATAAATACAGTGGAACTCGGATAACTCACCCTCAAACAGCTCGAACACATGGTTAACTCAAACGGATTTGTTTGGTCCGTTTTCACGCAATGATAATTTGCTTTAGATAGAATTGCTTTTTTGCCCAACGGCTACCGAGACGGTTGTTAATGCTTTAGAAAATCACTTTATTTCAAGCCATAGAGATAGACATCAATGTTTAATAGTTCTTAGGCGTCATTATTACCACTATCGGCAAAATATTTTTGTTCACTTCTTTTCTGAAGGTTTGCAAAAAATCAAATTTTGCCAAACATCCGCTTTGAGACAGCCCTTCGAAAGCAAAGAAAAGGGAGGTAACTTTCAGATAAACTTAAAGAAAAATCTGCAAAATTGGTTTTTGTTAAAACGCTCAACAAGAAAAATCGTTATCTTTTTTCAGAGCGTTTCAACCGCGATCAAGTTTTGCCTATTTTAATCTGAAAACGTCCTAGCAGTCACATCACCTAAAACAACAAACAAATCTCAAGTAATAAGAAAATACTTATGTGTTCTGATAAAATTTTGTTAAAACATTACATAAAAGGCCCTTTAACTTGCAACAAGCAATCTATGATTTTGATTTATATATAGTTTGCATATATACACGTATCTACTGATAAATACATACCCTTGTGACAGTGCTCTCCTAACTTGAACGCTCTGATAACTCAAAAACCTTTTTTCGGTCCTGTGAAGTTCGAGTTAGCCAAGCTTCGCTGTATGTAGATTTATAGCATGTTATTTAAAAGCATCCTTGGGACTATATTAACACGGCTTACAGTGGATCAGTTCTCACAACTCAACTTCTAATGAACATAAAAAGCTAGTTTTTGTTGCAAACTGTAGCAAACATATCAAGGAGTCCAATGAGCTGTTATGCAACATTGTGAAACATGGATATGACATTAAAATATGTCTTCAAATTTTGAATGAAATACAAATTTAAAATGCCAACAAATTGCAAAGAAGGACACAGGCTATAATATTATCGCAGGTCCATTGCAAGCAATAGTTATCAACTGGTAGAAATAATTCTTGGTTTCTTGATGCATACTTATTAAAGATGTGGTTGAGTCAAATTTGAGTTGATTTTAAAAGAATATATTTTTCTTTGTCTATCAGTTGATATGTTGTTTGTTGTGTTAGGCGATCTCATTGTCAAGGTATTTGAAAATTAAAATCGAAAAAATTTGATCGCGGTAAAAACGCTCAAGTCAAAAAACATGCTCAGACTTGCCCAAAGTGATGTAATGCGTGATACAACCTGTCTCTATAGCTCGTATTCACATCGGCTATTGCAATAAAAGTATAGTCCTACACGGCTCTATTGGCATATATTTTATCTTGTATTTGCTCGTGTTGGCTAAAATAAAAATTTAAATCCGGCAACAGATACATTATTACCGATGTCTCAAACGCCTCAAACAAGGAAAATTAAACGCTGGTCATATTAGCTTCTTCTAAATGCTGTGTAAACATCTTAGTACCGACTACCAATTCTACTGGTCTATGGTAATTCTGTCAAGCAAATTACGTAGAAAAAGGTCTTTGTATCGGCACAGTTCCGTCGCTGCCCGCACTAATGATACCGGTATACAGTCCCCAGAAGCTCGCCCACATGGTGCCCATCGCCTATCTTTGAGGGGGGGGGGGCTGTATATCATTGCCCACACCAAAAACTATTTTCTTACTAAGTAAAACAAGCAAGCTGTGTCTTTGAAAGTAATATGTGGTGAGACAAACTACATTCCTAAAAGTCATGTACATTGTAAACTGTCAACGTTATCGAGTTATTATTGGTATCAATTTGTAGAAAAAAATTTGCTGGTCACATTCGATTAGTTTATTCAAGTACTCAACAAATGGTCGAGCCATGCAAAAGTGCCTGTCCATGCAGCTCTGATTACACTTCATAGAGCCATCTATCAGACAAGATTTCCGCACAGGTGTCAACGGGGCTATGATGTATTCAATGTTCGGCAAATCATGTTTTGCATTATCTTCAAATATATTATCTTATTATATAATTTTCACAAGCAAAATAATTTTCATCTTTGCATAAAGCTTTTATTAAAAATATCCACCCAAGTCGTGGCCACTCACATAGTTACAGCTCATACAATAGGGCAAATTCATCTACTGCAACAAGCTCAAACAAAACATCATGGTTTATGCCGCACACATTCAAGTCCCTCTTTTTCATTTATGTCAGTTTCCACACTGACAAAGCTGCTTCGACTCATGAGATCACATAAACATCCAGTAATCAATAAAACAAATGCAATAAATATATGTCATTCATAGATATTTCATTCTAACGCATATCTACTGAAAGCTTTCAAATTAGGAGTTAGATAGATTGCGAGTGTAATCTTTGAAATGAATAAATGTTTGACAAAAGCATAAGTATGCCAAGCCAACGATTCAAAGCCTTGGTTCTGAAAGTTAAAGATGTGCGTTGTTGATCAATTGATTTTCTTCACTTTCCACAAGTGAGAAGGGAACATCTAAAGTCAAATCATAAATCTAATTTACTAGCTAAAACTACCAAAGAAGATTTGAAGCAAATATAGCTAGGCGAAACGCTAAAAAATTGTAAGCCGATGATTGGTGATAGCAAAAAGTTATTATTCTTTTAATTAGTAAATGTATTCGAGAGTACTGAAAGTATTATCTTTAGTATATTCATCAATCTAAGCCATTGTATTGCTAGATGCTATGGATTAAAAAGAAGCCGTCAAGAACTCACTGTGCGTCCTTATCTCACATGCGTGCACAGGAAATTACATTATAATCTCAAACAGGGAAATATAATCTGAATGTAAACTCAACAGTATATCTATAAGAGACTCAAAGTAAAAGAAAATTCACCTCCATTCTCCTATCTTCCTTTAGCACTTTAACCACCTGATGCTCAGAAAACTCGGACTCACCTTCGCAGTGACTTTACAGTAATTTGTACAATTCTGTTGTTCGTCAATAAAACGTCTCGATCGAGTATGTCATTAAAGTACCAATGTTAATGAATTTAGTAAATATCGATGTCCATGCAATTTAATAATAGAGAAAAATCCCTAAGTTTGAGATCACAGACAACGCGTTTTATGAGTGATAAAATTTATTACGTCCTATATATAAATTTTGTGCTGATCATTGGCCAATGAAGTGATCCTATATTTATCGCTCGTTGACTCTTCTCAGATGTATCACTAGTTACGTCCCGAATGAAGAACCCACTGGAAGGTGAGCTTTTTAAGAGATGACCTCATTCAAACGCATATTGTGGTGGAACACCCAGTTTTTATCCTTCTTGTACAATTTCTAACTGGAGTTATGTTCCCTTTTTATCCTTTTGTAACCACGCCCCTAAGGGAGGCTGGTCTTAGCATCTCATTTGCATAATTTGATGTACTTAAGGCAGGGCCTCGGCTCTTTATGTTCGTTCAATATATGCAGTGCATTTGGAACCATACTCTTTCTGCTACCTTGCGTGATACCAGAACCACTCCAGGCATATAGCTATATCCAAAGACCTAGTCTATGGACTGTGCTGTGGAGATACACTCGTAAAAACACTGTCGACCTCGTCGACCTCCGGTCGACCCTGTCGACCTAGTATAAAACCCCTCTGGGTGCAATCCCTTGTGTACGGTGGTTAATGTTGACCGGTGGAGTAAGCCGACCTAGTCGCCTCTGCGTGTTGGTCACGGGAAACCAGTACACAGCCCCTGTGAAGGGTGAATGCAGACCGGTAGAGTAAGCCGACCTAGTCGCCTCTACGTGTTGGTCGCAGGAACCAACACAATATACATGTACATTGTATATCTGGACAGGGCTAGACTACAAAAACAAAAATGACACCAAATTGTAGCTGACGTTTTAGCCTTTTAATGGTCTTAATTTCATTAAATCAACATTTTTGACGCAACCACGTCTTTAAGAGATCTTTGGCAAGTTAAGTAAGTTAGCAAATTTATTGGATCCCAAAGTTAAATATCGCTCCACCAGAAAAGAGAGCAAAATATAGGCGACATTCGCTTTGCCCGCAATAGGGCTAAATTTATTTTCCCAAGAACTCTGTCGAGCCATTTGAAAAAATACACTACCAGCCTCTATTTGAATGCCGCTTCCAATTGACTGCCACTGTAAAAATAAGGATTGATAAATAGAGCGCCATGGCGTTCAATTAGAGGTTTTACGGTAATATATTTTAATACACAAGGTAAAAATTAAAAATTAAAACCAGGAAGATTTTTTGTAGCAAAACAATGTAAAAGAGTCACAACTTTTCTTACACTAGTTTTCTATTGGACAAGACATGTACTAAGTCTTTTCTAACAAAATTACTAGGATGCTGAAACTGGAGCCAACCACCTACTTATCTGGCATGACACTAGAACTGCCAGAATAAACAAGTAACTGGGAAGGAGACAGCATAAAATGTAAAAGGAAGGCTACACAAGAGATATGGCAGATAGTTGTGTTGATCAGGGTACATGATGGGCCGAGATTAGCGAGTCTCCAAGTCTTGTGGGTAGTGAATAAGTAAACATCTCTTTAAAAATAAATGTTAGCAATGAAATGAAATATCTGTAAATAGGTAATGCTTAAATGCTATGATAATAAAGTGCATATTGTAGAAGATTCGTGGTTGATGAATGTGACAAATGCTCTTATTAACACCACTACCCTACAGAACGAAAATATTCACGGAGTTGAGTTTCGCGCAAATTGCCTTTTTCATGCATATTCGCGGACTAAATTATTTGCGGGTGAACACAATCACTCTCTATTAAAAGTTAACTCAACTGCAGCTAGCAATAGAGTTAACCCGTCGCATGTGCACACGACGCCTTTAGGTTTTTATTTAGCCGACAACTACGAGTCGATCATACTAAGCTATAAATTTCTTGCCGTGTGCAGAGGTTTTCACAAATATTCATCTATTTGGAGGCCCTTGATGAACCAACAACTGGTGGTAATGAGTTTTTCCAAAACCACTTGCTAAATTAATAATGGAACTTTACTTTGGTTCTTTGGTAAAACGCAATATTTATTTTTTCCACTATTACTGCTTTGTTATTCCTTTGAGTAGGAAAGAGCCCAATAATCTGCACGACTAATTTGCAGTAAAGCTAATGAACACAGCTTTTTCATAATACACGAGGGCACAATGACTGCAAATATACTGCTATACGATGAATAGCACGAGCTAGTTGGGTCACGCACTCAAGGATTTTCGCCACACAAATACAAAACAAAAACAACATGCTGTTTTTGTTTTGTATGTGCGTGGCGAAAATTCTTGCGCGCGTGACCCGGCTAGCTCGTGCTATTCATCGTATAGCAGTATAAATCAAATTTCACCAAACCTTTAGAAAAGTCGTTGACAAAAATATTTTGCCGATAGAGGTAATAACGACGCTTATGACTTACGAAAAGTTTAGGTTTACCTCTATGGCTTGGAATAAAGTGATTTTCTAAAGCGATAGCAACCGTTTCGGTAGCCATTGGGCAAAAAACAGTTCAAATTAACAGTGTTGAGTTCGAGTTATATAGAGCCATTTATCATTGCGTGGGAACGGACCAAGCAAATCCATTCGAGTTTGCTATATCCGAGGGCGAGTTATCCATGTTTTACTAGATATATATATATATATAAAACTATGTGTATTAAAAAACTACAAGTTTAGTTAAAACATTTTATTACTTAAAGTTTCGTGCGGTAGGCTTGCACTCTTCAGATAAAATGTTAAAAATAATAAATATTCTACTAGCAGTAAAGCTGTATAAGAGCTAAAAGCTAGAGTCTTAAGTGACACTGTTTCTTAGCAGGAATATATTGGCATGACGGCAACTGGATAGCATTTCGTTGCTGCTTATTTAAGATGGCTAATTGAGGCTTGCATATTATGTAATACTTCTCCCATATACAGAGTTCGCGTTTCTTAGTGGTAGGGCTATAAGGTTTTGCAGTTTTTAAGATTGACCATTTGATGTTGTGGTCTAGTCCGCTATCCTTTAGTTGCCATATATATTTGCTTAGCTCAGTGGCATTCCTTTTTAATGTATGGTTGAAGGAAGCCTTATGGTTGGTATATCTAGTTTTGGAAGTATTTTGAGCCAAGCCGACATATGTCTCTTCTGTTCCGTTGTTGATGCCGACTGATGCTTGGTAAACGACATTCTCTGTTAAGCACTTGCCATCCATAGGGCAGCTGGCTTTATTTCTACAGTTACATGTCCTGGAGTTGTCATCACCATGAGTAGGTAATAGCAAAGCTTTATTGTGAGCGTTGATATGGCTTTTAATATTGGACATGCACCTGTAGCTAAGTTTGATTGTGTTGGCATTAAATACTTTATGCAGTTTATGGCCAGGTGGAAATTCTGTTCTTATGATGTTCCGAAACTGCTTTCCTATGTTGAAGGCAACATTCATACTATATGGCGGGTTATACCATAATATATTCCGTCTTCGCTTTTGCTTGATGTTGGTGGTCTGGTCAGATTCGGGCAAATATGATAGTTTGTATGTGGGAGCTATTCTTTGGAAACAATCCATACTGGAAGAGAGTGTTGACAATCTCTGATTTATTGCTCTAGGTATGTTCTTCAATATGCATGGTGGGTGGTTTGACCTTGCATGTACATATATGGGTTTATCTGAAGGCTTTATATATGGTCTATATTCTCCATTTGTCAGGTTGAGTGTAACATCCAAGAAATTTACAACTTTGGAGTTGGCTTCAGTCGTAATTTTCAGGCCATGTCGTTTGAATATGGAGCAAAGATCTTTCTTGATATTTTCTATGTTACGGGGTGAGTCTTGTATGATTCCCAGTCTATCATCTCTATATAGACCAAATTTGTCTCCGTATTTCTGCTTGATTAGATGTAATAAAAAGCAGCCCACCAGTTCACATGTTTCTGCACCATCATGGCTGCCCATGGTGACATCAAATAAGTTATCTGCACTTGATTTTCCCCAGTCTTCTCCTGAATGGTGTAATATCGATTTTTTAGAGTGCATAATGATGTGACGTTCTTCATCTGTGACGGTGGTATATTCAGAGGCAAAATCTAAACTCTTCAGTAATAAATTGCTCTTTATGGAAGGGTAAAATTCCACTACGTCAAAAGTGATGAATGCACTCTGGCTTTTGTTGTCAGTGCCAGTGAACCATTTCAAAACTGCTGAAGAATTTCTCCACTGGTTGAGTTTTAGAGTATTGACTACTTTTTCGTTTATTCGCTCCAGGATAATTTTGCTTAATTTACCTATTTCAGATCTTGTTGGGTTAATTAGCCGACACGTAGGGTGGTTGACAAAGTTAGCCTTATGATCTTTTAGGGTAACACTAGCTGCATTACCCGCCTACAGTAACAGATTCACGGGCAGCATAAGGTTTATTGAGAGTTGGCTTTCATACTGTAAAACAACTCCAAATATGCAGTTACATCTCCCTCTCTCCATCTCTCCCTCTTTCCCCTCTCTCCCTCTCTCCCCTCTCTCTCTCTCCCCTTTCCCTTTCTCCCCTCTCTCTCCCTCCCTCTTCCCCCTCTCCCTCTCTCTCCCTCTCTCTCCCCCTCTCCTCCTCGCTCTCCCTCTCTCTTCCCTCCCTCTCTCTCTCTCTCTCTTTCTCTCTCTCTCTCTCCCCTCTCTCTCTCTCCCTCCCTCTTCCCCCCTCTCTCTCTCCCTCTCTCTCTCTCCCTTTCTCTCTCTCTTTCTCTCTCTCTCCCCCCCCTCTCTTCCTCGCTTTCCCTTTCTCTCTCCCCCCCTCTCCTCCTCGCTCTCCCTTTCTCTCCCTCTCTCCCCCCTCTCCTCTCTCTCCCCTTCTCTCACTCTCTCTCCCCTCCCTCTCCCCCTCTTTCTCTCCCTCTCTCTCCCCCCTCTCCCTCTCTCTCCCCTTCTCTCTTTCTCTCTCTCTCTCTCTCTTTCTCTCTCTCTCCCCCCCCTCTCTTCCTCGCTTTCCCTTTCTCTCTCCCCCCCTCTCCTCCTCGCTCTCCCTTTCTCTCCCTCTCTCCCCCCTCTCCTCTCTCTCCCCTTCTCTCACTCTCTCTCCCCTCCCTCTCCCCCTCTTTCTCTCCCTCTCTCTCCCCCCTCTCCCTCTCTCTCCCCTTCTCTCTTTCTCTCTCTCTCTCTCTCTCTCTCTCCCTCTCTCTCTCTCCCTTAGTTCAACGCAACACATGCGGATAAACAACATTTTTGGTTTTTCTGTCGGGCGTATGAAGAAACAGTTTTCGGCGTGTGCCTACTTTTGAGCAGGCGACGTATAGCTGGTCATGGCTGATGCAGGGTGACAATAAGTCGATAGCAGCTGCTCTCTTTCTTTTCACAATAGCGTATCGCAACCCTCGGAGTACTCGTGAAAGTTCTGTAATAGTAAGTTACAGTAGGCCTACTTGTAGCTGGAAAAAAATTAGTAACTCGGCTGCTGAAGGAAATGAACATGACCCACTATCACGAACAGCGGCAAATCCAACGTTATTAAGTAGTGGAGATGTGGCAATTCATAGACAATACAACATCGTATAAGAAACACTTACCTTTTTGATGTGGAAATTTAGTAGGTGAAAAATGCGTTTTTCCAGTGGCTCCAAGAAACAAACGTTTACGTGACCTTCTCGGTACACGTTGGCAGTAAATATTAATTGCATGTAAATAACTACTCATTAATTTATTTTATTTAATGAATAGTACATTTGTATAGCTGTATAGACACCTTTGTATAGGCCGCAGAACTCACGAAAGGTGCTTTTGAACACGGCAGAAAATTTGCCGTTTAAAAAGTGTGCTAACCGGGGATTTCGGTTAATGTGCCCGAGCGGTGAAAGAAAAACAACAGAATCGCCACTCCTTTATATAAGTCGCTTGTCTCAAATCGTCAGAGAAAAGTAGCGGCTAATAGTCCATATTACGAAATTACGATTTTACGATTTCAACTATCTGCTATATAGAGAACAGCGTTTTTCTAGTGGTTGCAAGAAACAACCTTCACATGACCTTCCCAGTAAACATTGGCAGTAAATATTAATTAGATGTAATTTACTACTCATTAATTTATTTAAAGAGCAGTAAATTTTATTTAATTCACTACTAATATTTATATTAATTTAATTTTACTACTTACTCATATTAATTAAGTTTGATTCGTACGATCGAATCGAAAAAAAAGACCGCCATATAATTTATTTATACTGCTCATATTTGGGAGTTATCGGTGACTCAATATATCGAGAAGACAACTCATACTATTAGCATATCAGTATTTATCGTCCATCCCTACGATGAATAGTAGGTTACGTATTATAATAGAGGCGTGTACTAACCGGAGATTCTCGTTAATGCGCCCTAGCGGTGAAAAAAACCACAGAATAGACACGCCCTTATATAAAAGTAGCGGCTAATAGTCGGAAAAGTACGGTACTCTATAAAGCGGACAGACAGATACACAGATAGATAGACAACGATTGCCGTTTATATATTAGATATGCTTCTCTTTTAGCTGTTATATTTATTCTGTCATCTAAGTCTAGAGCTTTCGCAATAGATTTTGCTTCACTGTTGATGTTGTCTGTCTCCGTGTTGTCAACTTTCTTATAGCATTGTGTGATGCTACTTCTAAGCATATCGATGTATTTGTCAGTGTCGAGTTGGTAGTAATTATATGCTTTGTCAGCGCTAATTATGAGCTTGTTGGTAGATTGGATTTTCTGCTGTATGTCTTTAAGGAGCGTGTTTTGAAATTCGCAATGTTTGTGGCGAAATTTTATGTTCCTAATTAAGTTAAATAGTTGTGTCTCAAAGCTCTGCAGTTCGAGTATGCTGGGTGGTGAATTTTTCGAGTTAAATCCATATGTCTCTTTATTTGCGGTGGTTATTTCTGGGTGGAGGAAGAAGAATGCTTGCCACCTTATACGTCTGCGCAGTGACTAGTGACTCTAGCTTATAGCTCTTATACAGCTTTACTACTAGTGGAATATTGATTATTTTTAACATTTTATCTTAAGAGTGCAAGCCTACCGCACGAAACTTTAAGTAATAAAATGTTTTAACAAACTTGTAGTTTTTTAGTACACATAGTTTTATATCAGCTTTGTTTTTACTAATGTGTATAAATATAACTTATATATATATATATATCTGCAGCTAGTATATATATATATATATATATATATATATATATATATATATATATATACTAGCTGCAGATATATATATATATGTATATATATACTAGCTGCAGATATATATACTAGCTGCAGAGATATATATATATATACATATATATGTATATATATATATATATATATATATATATATATATATATATATATATATATATATATATATAGCTGGCTGCTGTATATCACTGGCCATAGCAACCAATATCAAGAAGTTGTGATATTTATCTAGATTTTTGTATTTATATCTAAAATATTATGCTGATTTTAAAAATCTAAACAGATTTTGGCTGGTTGTCATAGAAATAGATGTATATCTATAAAAAAATGTAGGCCTATTAATTAATTTTGCAGGTATTTAAAAGAGCTTGGCAGCACCGCAATATTGAGGACAGCCGTAGTACCATCAACAAAATCTTTAGAAAAATAATAACAGTAACATATTGCACACCATCGGTCACTATATACTTTGATCTTGTAAATTCGAATAATTATTCTTATAACTAAATCTGATAAAATCGAATAATTATTCTTACAGTTAAAATATTGTAATAATCTTATAGGTAATTTGTGAGAATCGTTAGAAAAATATCATTGTAACTTCCTTTACTTTCACTGCTTTGGATATCAGTTGGAATACCAAAATACTCATTATAAGTGTCCAAAATGTTAGAATCCCGTAGAATCGGCAAAAAAGAAACGATAACGTTTCTGTACTTTTACGTTAATTACAGAAACCTCCGTCAATTAGTCGATGACATAGACTGGTGAAATATGCATGTTTTTCTCGTGAAACGCGCACGACTTAATAGTTCTAGTATTTGTCGCACGGCCTATTGGCGTTTTTTTGGCCGGTCTTAATTTTGAATAGAAAAAGCTAGTCAAGTTTTTATCGCGATTTTTGGCCAAATCAATCTGTGTATTTATGTAAAATCCGATCAGATGGGTTAGTTTTAGTATATTGCGGTAACCTTTCAAAGACTTGGTAACATATTTAAAAAGGTTTATATGTGTTTTGCATCATTATTATACTTAAACGACTCTACACAAAAATGGTTAAATTTGTTGAAGAGATTTCGGTACAATAGTTTGGTCACGCCGTTAACGGATAACTTTTTAGGAGTTGTGTGCACATATGCATTTATCGTAAATCTCTCAAACAATCGCTTTGCTCGTGTTTGGTCGAGGGAATATCATCGCAGGTTAAATGCAAGCTATAAATATTCAGCAAAGATGTTTCTTGGCTTCTCAATGCATATTTATTAAAAGATCTTTGACAAGTTTGAGGTAAGTTAGCAGATTTATTACATATAAAATGGTTAATATTACTCAACCGGAAAAAGAAAGCAAATTGTAAGTGACATTTGCTTTACCAATATTTGGGTTAAGTTTATCTACAACAATTTCTGATGAGCTATTTGAAACATACAACGCCAGCCTCCATTTGAGCGGCACTTTCTTCTTTTAAACAACATTTTTATTTTAAACTTCTTCTGAACAATTTTAATTTTAAACAATTTTTAGAAACGGTTTTAAATTATTTTTTAAACAATTTCCAAAAATAACAATTGTGAAAGGTAATACTAATTGATAGTCAAAAGTGCACATTTAGCATGCACTTTTGCACAGTATGCATATGCCATAGACCTATTAATTATACAGTATAGTATAATAGTTAATAGGTCTATGGTGTGTGCATACGATATATGGTATATGATAAAAGCGATGTAATGTTAGTGACTGTACAGCTCAGTGGTTAAATACTTGGTTTG
Source organism: Watersipora subatra (assembly GCF_963576615.1). Classification (NCBI taxonomy): domain Eukaryota; kingdom Metazoa; phylum Bryozoa; class Gymnolaemata; order Cheilostomatida; family Watersiporidae; genus Watersipora; species Watersipora subatra. The sequence goes on from NC_088717.1 coordinate 60,755,465, forward strand.
AAACTTGGGATTGCATTCTCATGATTTAAAATCAGCATGCAGTGAGCTCTTAATTACAAGAATTTAATAGCTATAGACGACCTGAGCTACAGATTGAGACTTATCCCATGACCAAACATGAGCAAAGCGATTGGTTGGGAGATTTATGATAAATGCACATGTGTACACAACACCCGAAAATTATTCATTAACAGCTGTCGGAAACCCTTGTGCCAAAATCTCATCAAAATATTTAACCATTTTTGAGTAGAGTCGTCCATGTATAATAACAATACAAAACACATCTAAACCTATCTAAGTATGTTACCAAATCTTTGAAAGGTTACCGCAATATCCTAAAACATCTGATCGGATTATACATAAATAGACAGATTAATTTGGCCAAAAATCGCGATAAAAACTTGACAAGCTTTTTCTAATCAAAATTAAGACCGGCCAACGGCCATTATATATATATAATATTATATATATATCTATCTATATATATATATATATATATATATATATATATATATATATATATATATATATATATATATATATATATATATATATATATATATATATATATATATATATATATATATATATATGTATATTACACAGCCGCTTGCCATTTTACTTCTAATATAGCATTTCTCCTATTGCAGCTAGAGATATAAACATATAATCTTTTCCTTTCATTATTGCTGTTTGATGTACATCATAACACCCAGTACATTGTAGCTACCGTTGCAGCTACCATTGCAGTCCTCCTATTGCACTGCAGTGCTACTTGACTGCTAATGTTGCATTTTTCAACCAGCAGTACCCTTTCTTGTTCCAATATCACTTTGGTCGTGGGCTGTATGACAGTGGAATTTTGAGTATATATATAGACATAAATATTAATTGTAAACAGCTGTATTGTTTGTTTGCTTCCCAAATTTAACTGTGGGAAAGATTTATGACTAGAAAGAGAAAGCCTTGATTAAGTTACATTAAGTCACCTCAAAACATTTGGTTTTCATAATTGAAGGTATAGTTGAAAAGGAAATAAGTAGGCCTACTAATTAGTGTTCATTTAAATGAGTCTGAAAGCAGTGTCAAAGAGATCAGAAACTTCCCTTTCCAAGCTACCGATTTGCAAGGTCTTACAAAGTAAAGGTCATTTCCTTATTGCCACTAAGTTACATTGTATGTAAAAGATGTAGAGGTGTTCTGAGAGTACATCTAAGGAGTTGTCAGTCACTACTCGCATACTATTTCTTATCATAATAGCAAAGTGTCTTTGTTCCTTCTGTTTATTTTGGTTACTGAAAATTCAATATTTTGATTGTCACTACAAGCAACAATAGCATGGGACTACAGAAAAAACTATTTTAGAAAGTAAAGAACAGCAGATGCATGTAACATCTTTTCAGGTGAAATGGTTTAACTTGTCTTTAACATGAAGTAGTGCACTTACTTATGGTCAAATCAAATATTGACTCATCCTAGATGTAGTCCTATTGTAAATATCCCATGGCATGCCCAATGGCTTGTATCGGTTTGTCTCAAACCCTGTTCATCCTTTTTGAGTGTGCCATCTAACAACATTCTGTACAGAGACTCTAGCAAGATATACCTTAGTAAGTCACATTATATGATCCGGTATGTTAATTGGTAATTCAAGCATCCATTGTGGCTCTATACAATTACTGTATGAACACTAAATGTTACGACCTGCTACACGATATCAAAACATGTATCATCATGGTACACCATCCTGTAGTACCACTTTTGACATGTTACTTGATGATGATATTAGTCAGACATATGCATCAACCTCTAATAACAAAGTGAATTACCTGAGATGCTCTCCATTATTAGTCTGTTTTGTTGCTGACAGGTGGAGTGTGATTGAGGCAATTGATCAGAAGTCTGCTAAGAAACATGCTGACCTTTTATGAATCTCAGCATTCTGATGAGCTTTGGTAAGGGCAGACCAATGACCAACCGCTAAGAAAAGGAGGAGATTTGCTTTGTTTGTCAATATACTATCCTGCTCCGTGTGATATGGTGAGGCCAACTACTGGTGGAGTGTATGGATATTGATAGGCAACGTTACAAAGTAGGGTCTGTTTTGGTTAGAATTGTGTGTCACATTCTGCAGCCCACAAAGTGTATCACTGCTGTTATACGCCTGTACATGCCATCAGTAGGATGATATACTGACTGGTCTACTATAACTAGTATTCATAGTAGGGTGAAGGACTGTAGCTAAATCATCCCTGTATAAGATGACATTCCTTTACATGGTTTACACAAGCAGTGATTTCTACATGAGTAATATTTCATGTGAACAATCAATCAGTACATCAAGCAACTCAGTGGGCCAATTGATGGACATTACTTTGTTTCCACTGCTGAGCAGATGGTTGGACATCAAGCAATCCAATCAAGAGCAACTCCTACCTCACCATCATCTATCATTTAGGCTCACGTAAAACTATGATGACCTTTTAACCTTCTGGCCGATCAACTCTTACAGCATTTAGCTGTTGTTCTATTTGTTACAAGCAGACATAAAATACTTTCCTATATTTTTGCTGAATTACAGCCATCTGAACCGGCATGTTGGCGTCTCAAAAAGATAATTTTTTTTATCAAACACCAACACAAAGACCTGCCTACATATTGGCAGAGCATCAATCACTTTCACTGAAGTACATGATGCTTGATGTTATTCTATTAATTGATGCCTATGCTGTCAACATCAAACACAACTAGCAACTAGCTATCAGCATATTTCCGAGCACAATGGAACCTCGGCTTTGGAACACTGGTTTGCGACCAACTCAGTTTTCGACCAAAAAATTGAAATTTGTTTATCTCGGATCTCAAACATGAGTTCGGTTCTTGACCAAAGCAGAGCATGTGATTGGCAATTAATCGTTCAGAACAGCTCCGGAAACAGCATGGAAGAGGACTGTAGAGCTGTTTATACGCTTAACGACGTTGTTATAAGCCACTTTCGTAAGGTCTCAAGCAAAGGGAGAAGCAAGTTATGTTTCATAAATTCTTTACAGAATGGAAGGAACCACCTTGAACGACGCCTCTTCTACCAAAGAGACTTTCTTATGAGAGACAGTCGAGTTACGCTAAGTTGTTTTGCAGAAGGATTCTCCTTCAAAGATGTGAAATAAATGTATCATTGCTGTTTATTTATGTTTTCTTTTTACACGATTTTTGATGTAACTGATCGGTTGCATTTTCTGCCTTTTCCTTATCAATTTTTGTAATGTTTGTTATTGTATCTTAACCTTTAAGGTTTTCAATGTTTTGAGAACAAAACATACATAATGTTTACTTTTTGTTTTCTTTTTTCATCATGATAAAAAATACTTTCTTAAAAGTAAACACGGTCTATATCTGCTGGTTTTTATTTATAGAATGCAGTGTACAGTTTATGGTGTAAAACGTTAGAAAACACTTTACTGAAGTAGTTTTCTCGATTTGAAACCGATTAAAGTTTACATGCATTAATTTTAATGGGAAAGGTTGTTTCGGATCTCGAACAGCTTGGTTTTTGAACAACTTTCTGAAACGGATTATTTTCACAACTGAGGTTTCACTGTACCAGTAATTTTACCAAAAGTAATGGTGGCCAAAAGTACTAACACCCTTATAATTTTGTAATATTAATTAGGCTTTTTGCTCTTCTAGTGCCACTCTGTGCTACTCAGACCAGCCAATATACATATCAATCGAATCATTCCTCAGAATATTTTTTGATCTTTTAAAAACAAGAGGTGTTATGTCATCCATGTCATCAGCACTCTTCCTCACTTGGGCTCTGGCAGCGCTGTGCTTGTTGTGCCCTCATTGGCTTTCACCATGGCTGACCACTCCAACTCTCCTTAACATTCAGGTAGCTGAGCGTTTCTAGCTGGCCGGGGAGCAACATTTTTTATCCAAACAGGTTTACCTATGGCAGTAAAATATTGGCTCCTGATTGGTTTACAGATACATGCGTAATGAATGTTCATGTTATGAGCTCTGAAAGTAATACTAATATGGTAATACTCTCAATACTATACTTATCAAGTTGAATGTGATGTAGCATTCTGGTTAGAAGGTGTTTCTCAGTGATTGTTAATCGACATCGTCTGCACCACGTCCACGCTTGAACGGTTATTCGACCATTTGTCTTCGATTGGCGGCACAAAACAGACCTTAAAAAGTGATAATTCATGGTACATGTAGTCATACATAACACATTTTATGTTACAATCTTCAAGAAATTACCAATGGACCAATCTTACAATGTCGAGATAAGTTCAATGTATTCCTGTGTGTGATTATGCTTGCATATTAATTATTATGTCTACAATATATTCAACGCAGGAGAAAAGTGCAGTGCATGTAATATGAACCGGATGTGAACCAATCAAGAGCCAAGATTTTACTGTCATAGGTAAAACACGTTGGGTTTTTTACGTTGAGTAAAACACATAAGTAAACAGCTGAACCCAAGGGCTCAGCTGGCTCTTCTGAAATACTTTTGTTTTTTGTTACAGTCATTTCTTCAGTTCTTGGCTCTTTCGGAGCTCCTGCAGCCGGCTTTCCAGCTATTTACCGAATGTAGGGAAAGTGTAAGTCTCTGATCTTTGCTGTTTCATCTCAAGCTCTGCCTTTTCCTCCTGGCTCCTAGACTGTGCTTCTTGCATGTTGGGCCTTTAATTTTTTGGCTCTATGGTGGCTGGTGCCTGTTCAAACCTTTCCGGACAAACATGGAATGGTTTCAGCCTGCTTTCATTCTGCACCAAGGACTGGCCTCGCCATTTTACTGCGCAATTATGGTTTGACCAAACCTTTTTTTACTTGGAAAGACTCTACAAACTTAACTTTAAGTTTGCGGTTGTCTCCTCATGTTTTTCTTTTAATCTGAAGCCAGATTCAGTCTCCCGGTGCATATAGGGGAGGCTCTTTTTGGTCCTCTTGTCGGATGGCAATCTGCTCCTTTCAGAAAATCGTTTGTGCTTCCTGTAGCCTTTTCAGCGTCTTCACCCCATTTCATGGGAGGGCCGGGTCTCTGGTGGTGGAGGATTGTATTGGATTGGATGAACTGTCTCAGGCTAATGGTAGTTCCGTGTTTAACACTGTCGTGATACTTCGAAGTACAGTACGCGCTCCTACAATTTAGATAACCTGTTCCAGGAAAGTTTACAGTGTGGGAATTTATATAGGTAAACAGTAAAATACAGGTAAATTGGCTAATCTGCTCCTATATTTTTTCAAACTCACTTTTGGGCTATACAAAAAGGAAAAACTATACTTAACTTTTCTGATTGGTGAGCTGCACCATAACTGCTGTATTATTGGTTTGCATGGAGAGCTTTTCTTTTTTTACCACTAAATGTTACTGGTTTGATGAGCCATGGTTGCTGTAACTTTATAAGATGTTTATGGAAAATGCACATCTTCGATATTCGTTAACAATGATTTGCCTAATTTTTCTAAACAACAAAGTCTATTCTGTAAAGTAAAACTAATAACAAATATTTTATACGTGTCCACTAAACCGAAACTACAAAATATTTCTAATATTATAAGAGGTGCTGCCTGTTTGTCCTCTATCTGTATGCAGGGGCCGAGGTTAAGATAACCGATAACTTTTGACAATACTCCAACTCGTGACATTTGGATAGGTGGACCGACACTGTAACGCCTGCACCATTCTATCATTATTCAGTATTTATAAACAATTGTGCAGTTACTTATGCCCATTTTTGTCGATACATCTGATAATCTATCATGACAAACTAGAATGTCATGGAAGTTGTAAATATAATAGATGTAACGCTTTACGCATGTCATACTTTTTCTAGCAAATGCGACAAGATAAGTTAACATTCAAGTCGAATTTGAAACCACACCCGGCTTGACACTTTAAATTATAAAATTTTTTTATGTAGTACAACGCAAAAAACTTCACATGAATTCTTTAAGTTATCTGGAACTTACATTATAGGAGGATCTACTGTACCTTTATTACTGGAGCCCTTGCATGGCTCCTCCAGCTTTATTTTATATTTTTTTGGTCTATTTTCATGATAAACCCTTTGGTTATTAGTATTTTCATATCAGATTTATTTTTCCACAGAAGTTTTCTTCCCTTAGCAACAGTGTTACACTCGCAAGATCCCGTCATGAAGTACTACTATAGTTAAATAAAATCTCCTTCGAGTCTCTGTTGATAAACATTGTACTTGGTAGTAGGCTACTGTATTGCATATGTATAGGTTATGTACACTGTAATGGACCTCTTCATCTTTACTCTTTCTCTACTTTCTATTGGCTTATAACGGTAAGCGTAAGCGTTTAACAGATGAACTAGATTTTAAATTCTAACTTTTTTTCATTTACCTTTCACATGTGCAAAAGCATGTAAACAAATGTTAGACTACTGCAGAGTACATTGTGGTATATGTGATGTATTTTTAATCATTATTTATATACATTCATTGTATTTTTTTTTCATTTAGCATTTGTATTTACCATAGGTCTTCTGTCACAATGTCACCACTTCACATTTTTTACAATATTAAACACGAGGTCGCAACTCCAAGCCATTGTAAATCAAGCCTGTCAAGGGAGGACAACTTGTATCTACTTACTAGATACGTCAATCATCTATGCTAACCTTTGTGCTGTGTTATACATTGTTTGCAGTGCTTATTGACAGAATAAATGACACGATTTTAGCAAATATTGTTTTAAGACTGAAGGTAATTTAGTCTATTAAGGTGCATCAAGAGTAAACATCCTGTTGAGCAAGTGCACTTCACCTGTTGCACAGTATGGTTTGGAATTATATTCATAACAAACCAATTCCAGTTTGTAAATTCATTCTTTTTGTACCAAACAGCGTGAAGCAAATGCTTCAAAATGGCAAAGCCCAAATGGCAGTTTGTCTCCTCTCCCTTCTATGACTGAAGGTAATTTAGTCTATGCTTTAATATCTTTGTTATAGGAATGTCTGTTCCTCATCTGGTATCATATATAGTAGCAGACATAACAGGTGGCTGTAGTGTGTAAACCACACAAGTGACTAGTCATGGCTGGCTTCAAAACTCTGATAAAATGAATCACATGCCAACTACAACTACGACACCCCTTGATATCTTATCACTTAATAAATAAAACTCTCGACATTTAGACTCCTTATGCATACAATCCCTGTCAATGATTGTCTTATCAGAGCATTGCAACACCCCCAATGCCGGCTGTTCTCAAAAGATCCTGAGAATAATCAATTTTATCTGAACCATTTGCGTCAATAATTCCACCTTAACATGGCGACAGGAAGGAGCAGCTTTTAATCCATTTAAAGGATACGTGACAGCAGTCAGGTCTTTGTATTTCAAAAAACGTTCAATTTTAATCTGAAGGATCTTTTCATGAAACCACCTTCAAGTTTTATTTAGTTTTAAAATGAACCAGACATTCTATTGTTGGGTATGAGACATATCTTGTAACTTATAACTAATGATGCACTCGTTGACATAGCCTCAAGTCATCAACATACTCCTAATGGTTTATTGAACTAAAGTCTATTTTAATACATCGAATTTTACCCTATTAGGAACTATTAGTCATGTTCATCAGTTCGACATCATTGCTGCCTCATATTGCGAAGTTATAAGTTTTGAAATAATTTACTTATGTAGTGCGATTGTTTATGAAAGTCTAACATTGCAATATTTACAAATAATGAAACAAAGTTAAAAGAATAAGTTTATTTAATCAAGAATAATAAAATACAAGCAAGGTGTATTACAATATAGAGAACAAAATATGATCACTTTGGTGATACGTGTTTAGTGTGTCCTATTACACTATAGGCCTGCACTTCAGGCTTGAGGGCCGGCTGGTCATTTTTCTTTCAGCCGGAGTTTGGCCGGTTCGGATCAAGTCGTCTTATCAGTTTGGTTTGTCCAAATCATAGTTCACCTAGCACCTTTAGTGTCTGTCTGGGTAGATTGTCAGTCATGGCGGTTGCCACACTACTAACTGTTTGGGTGGTGACATTGATTGTCTGTCAAATTTGTATCACCTTGAGCCTGTAGGTACGCAGCGAATTGTTCCAGCCTCCTCTGAGTAGCAGACAATTCTGAACAAACAGATATTTCTCATTATACTTAATATATAAACAAGGGTTACTTTTACTGCTGAGCCAGGAGATACCAATGACAAATCTCTACCAACAAGCTAAAGGCAGCCTAAAAGTCAAACTGCCGCCATTTTGATTGAACACCATGGGTTTGTACCGTGAATTCTCACACACTATGTAACTCAAGCAACATCAACATATCTACATAAAGTTACCAGTGAGTGAGCTAATACTGATCAACAACAGCCTTATAGAATCAAACTTTCAGAGTAATACCGCAGCTAGTATAATATGCGCTAGTAGGTATTTTATAGGTTACTAGCATTGGGTAATACTAGAGACTCAAGATATGAGGTGGAGATTCAATAGTCTTATAGGGCTTATAAGAAATGAAAATACCTGCTCTCTGCTGTCTAGCCTCTTCCTGTACTAATAACAACATCCTCTCGCTGTCTTCTTGTAGCGTTGTTACTTGCTGTCTAGCCTCAACCAATGCTGTCAAAGTGAGCGTAAAAAACCGTCTGTTACATGTGCGACAATGTTACTGCTGATATTTGTGCTTGGATGTATATAGATCTGCCTACCCTGACTCTGACACGCATAGCCAATGACAAAAGTAATTGACTTCTCTTCCTCAGTGCTATACTATAACAATGGACTAGTGAAAATATAACATAGGAAGTTACCTTCTGCTTGCTGCTGAGTATGTCTCTGTAGAGCTGAAACTTTCTGGTCGCTTTCTCTCTGTAGAGCTGAGACTTTCTGTTCACCTTCTCTCTGTAGAGCAGAAAGTTTCTGGTCACTTTCTAGTTGCAGTGTTGTAATTCGTTGTCTAGCGTCATCCAAAGCTACAACATAGTGAAAAAAGAACTTACTGATAGATATGTAACACTTTCACTGCTCACATTTGACAATGACAGCAGGTGCTGAATACATTGGTGCTTAGATGTACCTTAGCACATTTACATGCTAATAAAGTTTTGATATGCATTGTTAATTGCATAAGCAACAGACTTCTTTCCTTCAGTACTATACTAACAATGGACTAGTGAAACAATGACATAGGAAGTTACCTTCTGCCTGCTGCTGACTATGTCTCTGTAGAGCTGAGACTTTCTGGTCACTATTTTTCTGCAGAGCTGAGACTTTCTGGTCACTTTCTATTTGCAGTGTTGTTATTCGTTGTCTAGTATCATCCAATGCTACAACATTGTGAAAAATGAACTTGCTGATAAATATGCAACACATGCACTGCTCACATTTGACAATGACAGCAGGTGCTGAATACATTGGTGCTTAGATGTTCCTTAGCATAGTTACATGGTAACAAAGCTTTGATATGCATTGTTAATTGCATAAGCAACAGACTTCTTTCCTTCAGTACTATACTAACAATGGACTAGTGAAACAATGACATAGGAAGTTACCTTCTGCCTGCTGCTGACTATGTCTCTGTAGAGCTGAGACTTTCTGGTCACTATTTTTCTGCAGAGCTGAGACTTTCTGGTCACTTTCTATTTGCAGTGTTGTTATTCGTTGTCTAGTATCATCCAATGCTACAACATTGTGAAAAATGAACTTGCTGATAAATATGCAACACATGCACTGCTCACATTTGACAATGACAGCAGGTGCTGAATACATTGGTGCTTAGATGTTCCTTAGCATAGTTACATGGTAACAAAGCTTTGATATGCATTGTTAATTGCATAAGCAACAGACTTCTCTCCCTCAGTACTATGCTAACAATGGACTAGTGAAACAATGACATAGAGGAAAGTTACCTTCTGCCTGCTGCTGACTATTTCTCTGTAGAGCTGAGACTTTCTGGTCGCTATTTTTCTGTAGAGCTGAGACTTTCTGGTCACTTTCTATTTGCAGTGTTGTTATTCGTTGTTTAGCATCATCCAATGCTACAACATAGTGAGAAAAACTTGCTGATAGATGTGCAACATTTTCATTGCTCACTTTTGACAATCCCAGCAGGCAATGAACACATTGGTGTGCGTGTATGTACCTTTGCACATTTACCTGCTAACAAAGCATTCATATGCATTGTCAATGACAGAAGTAACTGACTTCTCTTCTTCAGTACTGTACTAACAATGGACTAGTAAGACATTTACATAGAAACTTACCTCCTGCCTGCTGCTCAGTTTTCTTTTGCAGTGTTTTAATCTGTTGTTTAGCGTCATTCAATGCTACAAAATAGTGAAAAAAAATCTTCAGATAGTACATAGAACCGTAGAGACACGGATGGATGTAGAAGCACAAAAAGAATAGGGGTGTAAAGACAGAGGGGTGTAAAGGCAGAGTTGTGTAGAGACAGAGGAGTGTAGATGCAGAGGGGTGTAGTGACAAAAGGGTGTATAGGCAAAGGGGTGTGGAGACAGAGGGGTGTAGAAACCGGCACATGCAGAGGCAGGCTGGCCTGGCCAATCTGGACAGCAGAGCTCAAACTTGAGCCTCGAGAGGACGGCTTCAAAAATCGGCTTGATCAAGCGGGCTAACTTGCTGGCAGATATTCTCGTAAGCTGGTTGGAAGAGGCAAATAGGCTGATAGTCAGATTAAACGTGAACGCAATCGAGTCAAATACTTGGCTGCAAGATTGCGCAATTGTAGACGAATTGTCAGCGTAAGAGTGTGACCATTTGTTGACTCAGCGTTAGTGGCCAGGCTTGCAAATAGGGCAATCGACTCAATAATTTGTCGACCAGAATGTACGACTATTGTGTGCAAAGCGACAATTGCAAGTAATCGTAGACGACTCGGTGGTGAAATGAATGATTTTCATTGACTCAGTGTTAGCTCAGGGCAAGCAAACCGGTGTGGCCAGGCAGACACAGCCAGGTGCAAGTAGACACAGACACCAGCAGACACTGCTGGCAAGCTGGCGTGGGCAGGCTGCTAAGTTTTCTGATTTTCTTGAAAGGCGAGGGGCTGTGCGATACAATTAGCAGTCGTCCTATTCAGCTTTCCAGAGGCTACCTATTTGCTTGAGCTTCTTGAGAACTGAAACTTACTGCATACATGCACTTGTGCCCTCCTGCAGGTGGGTCACTAGACAATCATTTGATCAAGGAGAGTTCGGTACACCGTTTGGTATACCGAACTCTCGTTGATCAAATGATTAGTAGCAGTCGAGCTTCTCAGCTAGCCAAAGGCTACCTATTTGCTCATGCTTCTTGAGAAGTGAAACTTACTGCATACATGCACTTGTGCCTTCCTGCAAGCGGGTCACTAGACAATCATTTGAACAACAAGAGTTTGGTACACCGTTTGGTATGCCAAAAAACATCTGAAAAAGTTTTTAGTTTTTGCCTACCAAGCCAAACAAGAGACAATATCTGATGTGTAAAAGTGTGGCTCGAATAAAAGCTAATAAAATAATAAAGCTCATTTCACATATATCAGTCTTACTAGAATTAAGCTTGCATGCATCTGGTAAAATGAAACTTGATGTTTTTTGGTAAATGATTTTTTAAGCAGCCTCAGCATAGACATACATAGGCAAACAGTGAGACAGAAGCAGGTGCAGGCAGGTAGACTGAGGTGAGCATGACCAAGCCGAGTACTCACTGTGCTATTGACCTATGTCAAAATCTGGCAAAACTTGTTTAAAATAGTTGTAAAATCTTGTAGTTATTGCCTGTCAAGAAAAATAGGATATGACCTGAAAAGCGGCTTGAATAAAATAAAAGCTCATTTCACATCTACCAGTCTTATTAAAATTAAGGTTACGTGCATGTAGTGAAACTAAGTTTTGATGTTATTTGGTAAGGAATTTTCTAAGCAGCACCAGCCAATATGAAGTTCTTATAGAACTCAGCACCATAGTAGCTGTTCCTGCTAACAGCCGCTATAGAAAATAGAACCACACATTATCTTAGAGTTTGTAAAATAAGAAATAGTTAATCTAATTTTAATCTTTATGTCAAATAATGGTATTGTTATAGATTTAAAGCCTAAATATTGAAGCATGAGGCTGCTACAATATATACTTTAGCCTGCTGTCTAGTCTACTGCTAAACATGACAAAAGATAGAGTCATGTTATGTTAAAAACTTAAACTATTTAATAATTAAAATGCTGTAGATAATCTGCAGCAGTGTAAAATATGGTTGTAATACTTTTTACTTTCCTTGAAAGCTGCTGCATAGATGATTAGCTATTCATAAAAAAGGGTGTAATGTTTGACCTCCAACCTCAGCTTGAAGGAATGACTCAATAGCCTACCACTACATACAATAATCATAGTATAATTACTATTGTGTTAAATTCTTCACATCTCAAACATTTTAAAATACAGAAATATTAATAGACATAACAGTTTGGAACACGAAAGTTAAGCTAGTGAATCTGTCACAAAAAGTTGATATTTAAAGAGCTGCTAACATCACTTCAACCCTACCAGTTTTGAATATTAATATTAATTTAAATACTCAGACTATAAACTGTTCAGCTGGAGGCTGAAGACAAGCAGTACTCTGTTTATGCAAGACTCATTGAGTTCACAAGAAAATAGAGATGAAATTTCCTAGGATATGTCCAAAGGTTCAACAGTAAATGTATACAATGAATTAAATACTAGCATTTAGTTTAGATTTTTAGTAGAAAGTTGCTGAGATTGGTAAAGAACTTAGCAGTAGAACAGTTCAAGTGAGTAGCTGATTACACACTGTATAACAATCCTACCTTCAATTACTGAACCCAGCTGCCATCTCTTTAATAGCTCTGATGATTCTTTCTTTCCCCTAAACTCAGCTTCCTCCAATGGTGTCCTGTTGTATTTATTCTTTATGTTGAGGAGTGAAGAGACAGTCACTAGAGACACGGATCCTAACATGACCTTCACAGCAGTTGTATGTCCATCGAGTGCTGCACAGTGTAGTGGAGTGTAGAGAATGTTATTCTGCATGTTTAATAGGGAGTCTCTCTGTAGCGAGGAGAAATTGTAGAGGAGGGACTCTAAACACTTGCTACTTCCCCACGCTGCAGCCAGTCCTATAGCTGTGTAGCCGTATCCAGTTTTCTCAGCTGCAAACTCGTACTTTCTCTCATCACTCACTGTTTCTATCAGTAACTCAACACACTCACTATATCCCTTCTCTGCAGCAAGGTGTAGTGCTGTATATCCATGCTTTTCCTTTATCCAGAGCAACTCGTCTGCTGTTCTTCTGATTGGTGAGAGAAGCAGACGACATGTTTCTGTGTGGCCTTCTGCTGCAGCTCTCATAATGACTGTGTATGAGTCATTCCTGACAGTAATTAGTAGCCTCAGTAACTTGGAAGGTTGGACTGTCTCTAAAGCTACTCTCAACGCACGCATCTCAATCTTTCTATCTCTTAAGTAACTCTTCAGCAGTCCTTCCATATTTAACTGTAACATATGTACTGCATTCTAGTAGATGCTGCATACAGTAAAATATGATAAAGAAATGAACACGAAATGTGACTCAACTGCTGACTTGGAAAGCTGCGAATCATTACAGAGAAGCTGCAGGTGAACCCTAAATATTTACGGTGTATAAAAAGGAGGCCAGGAACGTAATACCCTAGCAGAGCTGAGAAACATGAAATATCTGCAGTAGGAACTGTTTGTTAGTCTGATCACGACGGAGGAATGAGACCAGAGCCCCCTGACCTTAAATTAACCTCATGACAGACTCTACGAGTCTCCTCAGGGTAGAGAATGATAGTCTCAAGAGGTCAGAGTTATATTAAAATTGCACTGACTCAGTATCTCTCTTCATCTACTCTATTATTCCTAGTAAAAACAATATCAACAGATACTAATATAAAATATAAGCTATACTTAACTGTTGCTGTTCTGTTTGTCACCTGCTCTGACTACTACAGGCTTCTTTATAGCTTGTAGCTCATTATAATAATTTCATCTGTCGCCTGATTGGCTGAGCAGAATAAGAGTTACACAAACAGTGACTCATGATGAATTTATAAGATATTGAAGAAAGGAACAGGAGCTTATTGTTACGGCAGCTTCATAATTGGCTGGTTCTGAAGCCTTGCAGTTGGCTAGCTTCACATGCAGTTTATTATTTAAAGTGAAGTTTATCTGTGTAAACTCATAAAATGAAATAATTACCATTATGTTACTTTTACTAGTAACAGCTTGGTCTGGGGCACTATAAATATTAACATTTTGAGAGTTGGGAATAATGTGACGAAGAGCAAATCTTTATAAGATAAACCTTGATGGAAACTAGGTTCCTACAAATAAATACAACTCAACATAAATATCAGTTTTTGATTACTATGTAAGTACTAAACAGAATGTTTTATATTACATTTTGGTAAATAATCAATCACAAACAGTTAATAAGTAATGAAAATATTTAAAGACTGGATGAAGTACATGTATGTTAAATATCCCACCATAACAGCCCCTTACACTGAGCTAACAACTAGAGTGCATTACTTATAGACGCCTTCTTGCAAATGTCACTCATAGTAAGTTAGAGGCTGGTGCTAGTCAAGGTCGAAAAAAAGGGTTTGGGGTTCGGGGTTCGGGGTTCGGGGTTCGGGGTTCGGGGTTCGGGGTTAGGGGTTCGGGGTTTGGGTTTGGGGTTTGGGGTTTGGGGTTTGGGGTTCGGGGTTCGGGGTTCGGGGTTCGGGGTTCGGGGTTCGGGGTTCGGGGTTCGGGGTTCGGGGTTCGGGGTTCGGGGTTCGGGGTTCGGGGTTCGGGGTTCGGGGTTCGGGGTTCGGGGTTCGGGGTTCGGGGTTCGGGGTTCGGGGTTCGGGGTTCGGGGTTCGGGGTTCGGGGTTCGGGGTTCGGGGTTCGGGGTTCGGGGTTCGGGGTTTGGGGTTTGGGGTTTGGGGTTTGGGGTTTGGGGTTTGGGGTTTGGGGTTTGGGGTTTGGGGTTTGGGGTTTGGGGTTTGGGGTTTGGGGTTTGGGGTTTGGGGTTTGGGGTTTGGGGTTTGGGGTTTGGGGTTTGGGGTTTGGGGTTTGGGGTTTGGGGTTTGGGGTTTGGGGTTTGGGGTTTGGGGTTTGGGGTTTGGGGTTTGGGGTTTGGGGTTTGGGGTTTGGGGTTTGGGGTTGGGGTTTGGGGTTTGGGGTTTGGGGTTTGGGGTTTGGGGTTTGGGGTTTGGGGTTTGGGGTTTGGGGTTTGGGGTTTGGGGTTTGGGGTTTGGGGTTTGGGGTTTGGGGTTTGGGGTTTGGGGTTTGGGGTTTGGGGTTTGGGGTTTGGGGTTTGGGGTTTGGGGTTTGGGGTTTGGGGTTTGGGGTTTGGGGTTTGGGGTTTGGGGTTTGGGGTTTGGGGTTTGGGGTTTGGGGTTTGGGGTTTGGGGTTTGGGGTTTGGGGTTTGGGGTTTGGGGTTTGGGGTTTGGGGTTTGGGGTTTGGGGTTTGGGGTTTGGGGTTTGGGGTTTGGGGTTTGGGGTTTGGGGTTTGGGGTTTGGGGTTTGGGGTTTGGGGTTTGGGGTTTGGGGTTTGGGGTTTGGGGTTTGGGGTTTGGGGTTTGGGGTTTGGGGTTTGGGGTTTGGGGTTTGGGGTTTGGGGTTTGGGGTTTGGGGTTTGGGGTTTGGGGTTTGGGGTTTGGGGTTTGGGGTTTGGGGTTTGGGGTTTGGGGTTTGGGGTTTGGGGTTTGGGGTTTGGGGTTTGGGGTTTGGGGTTTGGGGTTTGGGGTTTGGGGTTTGGGGTTTGGGGTTTGGGGTTTGGGGTTTGGGGTTTGGGGTTTGGGGTTTGGGGTTTGGGGTTTGGGGTTTGGGTGGGGTTTGGGGTTTGGGGTTTGGGGTTTGGGGTTTGGGGTTTGGGGTTTGGGGTTGGGGTTGGGGTTGGGGTTTGGGGT